>NC_090884.1:39925860-39933360 GCF_036669925.1 Montipora capricornis
AACTGGCATGAGAAAAAAACAGATAAAATGGTCGCTTTGTGCTTGCATATTATCTTGATACAAAAAAAAAGTGTAAAAAAAAAAACAATGTAAACTCTTGCATAGGGTTCAATACACTTGAATAGTAAAAAAATTGCCACTTACATTTGCAACAGCTTTCGAAGTATGTATGGTACTTATTATGATTTCTTTTATAACATATCCAGTGTATGATAGTGTATTACATGGATACATTCGGAAAACTATGCATACCTGACTTCATTGTTGGAAGAGTCCTCTGGGTTTCCATCAAAATTGCTTTCACTTTCTGTACTTTCCTCTGCTGAAGCAAATGTGTAGTCAATGTCATCTTTGTATTCTTCAATATCACTTTCTGTGTCTGCAGATGACATACAGGTAGCTGCAGCATGCACTGGATATGGTTGATTACTTTCAGCACTATCATGTGGCTCTTCCTCAGATTCAATTGGCTCCTCTTCAGTTTCATCTGGTACTCTCTACAAACGTGACACAGTTTTATCAACAGTTCATCAAGGTCCAAAATACACATATTAAGAGAGATTAAGGGTGTGTTCGATTGACCCTATTCCGGAATAAGAATACTTGGAGTGTTGATTTAAAAGAGTATGTCTAGCGTTTTGAAGCAACAAGGATAATAAAGATATGTTTAAAATAGCATTTTAGCAGGTGTTTTACAATTTTAATGTGAATCTCAGTAAAAACGAAGGACTTCTATCTTCTATTCCACGTATTGCTATTCCGGAATACAGTCAATCGAATGCGCCCTAAAAGGTACGGCAGTGTACACTCAGCAAATGACTCAGGAGAAGTACATGTAATCAAAAGCAAAACATCATCACAAATTGCAAACAACAGACTGAATATATGAACTCATACTCTGAAGCTCTCTGACGGTTTGCTTTAATTCGACAACCTTTCGTCTCAACCGAAGATTTCCTTTCCTCAGAGTGCTGCATTTCTTTGATTTCTCCAAACATGCTTTGCACTTTTCCGTGGCAGTGGCAGGAGTTGAAAATGTTGTAGCTGCAACAGGGCTAACAGAGGACATGGAAAGACTGGTGGATTCAGCAGTAGGAGCAGCTAATGGGGGAGGTTGAACGGGTTCCACATTATCTGGAGGGCAGTCAGGCATGTCATCTGGAGGACAGAAAGGCATCGATGCAGAAACATCAGAAGTAGAGGTAAATGTTTCAGTACATGCAGTCGCAGCATCTAGCACATGGAGCTCTCCTCTCCGCCTTTTAGTAGCTGGTTGAACTGCCGATGTTGCAAGTGCGTCTCTTTTTAACTACGTAAATAATTGCAGGGGAACGCTTTTCATTATTGAATGTCGAATGCAACAGAATGCAAATGACCTTGACAAGCTAAGAAGGAGCTTGAATTTTACCTTTCTTTTGTTTCCTTCTGTAAGAAATTCTTCTGCACCTGGCGGTAACACCGTGTCCCTGGTTGGTACAGAGCCTTTTATGAGCACTCTTCTAACATTTGAGGCGGCCATACTCTCCAGAATTGACCAATTACGCGTAAAACAACTTTCCTCAAAGTGGGCTGAACACAAGGACGTGTACTTATTCACAGGCTCACCGAAATCAACTCGATGTTTCTGCATGAAGCGAACCCACTGTGCTCTGACTACCGGATCAGTAGTGGGAAACTGGTGCATCGTAATACCCTCTGTGTGTGAATTATTCCCACAGCTTGTCTTATTCGGGGCACCAGCGACGCAGCGTCTTCCTCCTTTCAGTTTCTTTCCCTTTTCCGCCATATTTGATGTTGCACTGAGGTACAAAATGTGACGTCATGTTCCGATATCACGTGCGGTTTTGGCCGCACGATTACCAGACAAATTTGAAAACAAATTGCGCATATTTTGAAAGCAAAAAAAAAATGCTTTTTACATTTTTCCAGCACTTTTAAGGCTTCTGGTCGTTTTCTATAGATATCCAACTACAAGAACCAAGAGAAAAAAATTTCGTGTCATATGCACTTTAATAGTCCCCAAACAGATATACCCTCGACACTGTTTTACTTCTATGAGTCTCCCTGTTGATTGTCGGGTGGAACAACGAATATTTTGACATATCCCTGTTATTGAATATTTCAATACTGGAAGACAATTTCCAGCTTTCAATCAGTACATCTCAAGGTAGTCCAGCAATCAGTTTAGAGCCGGTTTCCAAACCTAGAAAGTTTTTGCCCATAGATTCTTGGCTTCATTGTTTACATGTTTTTGTGTGCGTGTATTGTCAAAAATTTCCCCATGAGGCCCCTGCCCTCATGAAATACGGGGAGGTTGTAAGGTATTTGGCTGCTTGTGGGCACAATTGGAAGATGTACGATGAGAACTTTCGGTTTTTGAGACAATCTCAGCCAACTTCTTTAAAAAAAAAAAAAAGTAAAGTGGTGCATTTATATAGCGCCCTTATCACAAGGTCTCAAAGGCGCTTTACAATGATCAAATTACCCCCAGCAGACTGGAAGCATATACAGGCGCAAATTGCAGCCGCTTCTAAGCAGTCCATGCATGCTGGTACTCATTTTACCGACCTTGGAAGGATGGAAAGCTGAGTGAACTTTAGCGGCAAAGAAGGTCTCCAAATATTCCAGTCTCGGCAGAACCAGGAATAGAACCCGGAACCTTAGGGTTGGAAGGCAGAGATCTTACCACTGCGCCAACCCCTCCTTAAATGGGATTGTGTTCATTGGGAATTGTGGATGGGCTCTCAGCAGTCTCCGTCCCCTGGAGTTTCACGACCAAATCAAAACAATGCCAGATACCAATGAAATACCCCACTTCGTTCAGAAAGAAAGCCTGTTGGGTATTGTTTCAGATTCAGTAAGGGGATGCACTGCGGTGGGTGTGCTTACAAGCACCAATGCCACAAGTGTGACGGGTCCCATTTTCCCACGAATTGTTCCTTTCGGGGCCAAACCCCAACAGCTAACACCATACAGCAAACCCCGGGACAACACAACAAAGCACAGCAAGACATCCCAAACCCCAATAAACAACCCCACAGCAATACACGCTCAAGATAATTTACCAACTCCTGTGAGAGCTGATCGATTGAGTTTCCTTTTATCAGGGTATGATCCTGTAATTGCAGAGAGATTAGTGTCGGGCTTTCAAAATGGTTTTAGGGTTCATTTCCAAGGGCAGCGCACTCCATGTTCTTCACATAATTTAAAGTCAGCTTGTGAGAACAAGGAGATAGTGGATAGCAAACTTAAAAAGGAGAATTCAGCAGGCTGCATTGCTGGGCCCTTTAGTGAACTCCCATTTTCACAATTTATAGGGTCTCCATTTGGTGTTGTTCCTGCACCTGGTGAATTTCCTTCCCTCAAGGTTCTTCAGTAAATGACGGTATCCCGTCTGAATTTTCTGATGCTATTCAAAATTAATTAAAACTGTTGGTAAGGACTGTTTTATGGGTAAAACAGACATAAAAAATGCCTTTCGGGTTATACCCATACATGCAGATGACTCTAATGTCCTTGGTATGTTTTGGAGAGGAAAATATTACTATGATAAGTGCATGCCTATGAGCTGCTCTAGCTCGTGTAGGACATTTGAATTATTTAGCTCTGCACTAGAATGGATCGCCCAAGATAAACTGAAAATCAATCATTTAGTTCATGTTTTAGACGACTTTTTTATTGTTGCTCCTGCTTATGATTTATGTCAACGACAGATGACATTGTTTGTGGATTTGTGTCATTATTTGGGGGTTCCCATAGCACCAGAAAAAACATTAGGACCCAGCACAGTTTTGTCATTTGTTGGAATTGAATCAGATGCTATCAGTTCTGAGGCTAGATTACCTAAAGATAAGCTTAACAAATGTAACCAAATAATTGAAGATTTCATGAGGAGAAAAAAGGTTACTTTGAAAGAGATGCAGTCTTTAGTTGGGCTTTTAAATTTTGCTTGTTCTGTTATTGTTCCAGGGCGTGCATTTCTTCGCAGACTGATAGACGTTACAATTGGCATCAAATCCCCTTTTCATTACATTCGTCTGAAGAGGGAAGCGAAAGCAGACTTCAGGGTATGGGGGGATTTTCTTGCCAATTTTAATGGAAAATCCACTTTTCTTGAGGATCCATGGTGTAATTCTACGTATTTAAACCTATATACGGATGCCTCAGGGGCTTTAGCTTTTGGTGCTGTTTTTGGTGGCAAGTGGTGCTATGGGGCCTGGCCAGTTGAATGGATATCATTCAATATCGCCTTTTTAGAATTTTACCCCATTGTCCAAAGTTTATCTTTATGGGGAGGCGAAATGAGGAATCGGTGTATATTGTTTTTCACTGATAATGAGTCCTCAGTACATGTCATAAACAAGCAATCTTGTAGAGATAAACAGCTCATGATTTTTGTTCGAAAGTTGGTGTTGATCTGTCTGAAACATAATATTTTGTTTAAAGCAAAACATGTGCCAGGCTCCAAGAATTGTCTAGCCGATTCCTTATCTCGTTTGCAGCTCGAGAAATTCTTCCAATCAGCACCACCTTCCATGGCTCAGTCGCCCACGGAGATTCCCCTCGCATCTCCTAGCGCAGAACTGGCGGTTATAGTGTCTACTTTAGTTAAATCCAGCTTGCAACCATCATCGATCCACACTTATAAGAGGGCATGGAAGCTTTTTCACCAATTTCTAGATAATTTTTCACTCCGTCTGCCGACTACAATGCCTATTTATACAAAAAACGGTATGCTTGATCTACTGTCAATACATATGTATCTGCTCTAGGATACAGTCACAAATTGTCTGGTTTTGCAGATCCCACGAAAGTGTTTGTTATTGTGCAAAAGGATATGGAAAGATCAATTTCCGTTTAGACTGCCGTTTACCAATCTCATTACCTATTTTACATAGCATAGTCCAAGCAGTCGACTCCATGTCTCTTTCTCTTTATGATAAAAGCTTATTTAAGGCAATGTGCTTGTTCGCTTTTTCCACTTTTTCGAGAATTGGGGAAATTACAGCCGATAATGCAGGGAATAATATTCAGTTAAATCAAATTTCTAGCTTGTTGGATAAGAATAACAAGGTCGTTTGCATCAAGGTTCAATTTTTACAGTTTAAACACAGTTATAATCAACGACCTTTTTCTCTAACTGTCTCTCGTCAACCTAATTTCTGTCCAGTCGAACATTTTTGGAGCTATTTACAACGTAGAGGCTGTAGTGAGGGCCCAGTCTTTAGGAGATTGGACGGCATTTCTGTCCCCAGACAATTTTTCAATGATCAGCTTTTCACTGCCCTGAAGGTTTGCCATTTGAACCCAGACAAATACAAAGGTCATAGTTTCTGCATTGGCGGAGCCTCACAAGCAGCAGAAAAGGGGATGTCTGATGGGCAGATTAGAGCCATCGAATGCTTTTTGAAATACATTAGGATCCCATCAATGATTCAATAGGTCTTTAATTAATTTCCAGGTTAATGAGCAGGGCATTATCCTGAAAAAGTATGTGCCTCTTATGTCAGCTCTGATTAGCAAGGGCAGCAGGGTTGACATCAAGGGCTGGTTATATTGCAGCTTTATGGTAGGTTTATGAGCAACACTTACATTCACAAGTCCTTATTAAAATAGAGGTTTGTTTATGGTGTGACTAGCATGGGCAGCAGACTTAGAACATACCTAATTTGTAATTTTTTTTGCAGTCTCTTTTACATAGTTACACTAGTTGAATTACAAAGCAGGGTCGTCCTTTCCCTGATCAGCAAGGGCAGCAGGTTGGGAACGACCCCTCCAGCTAAAATCTATTCATCTGAAGTTGTGCTAAGCTTGACATCTAAGGACAAAAAAGTTGGAGCACTTCAGCAAGGTACATCATTTTACCATGTATTGTGGGTTATGCTGCTTTTCCCTCGAGTGGGGTTGCATAATTATTTCATTATCTTGATTCAATAATTTCATAATTATGCTCTGGCGTTAGTTAGTCCCCACCTTTACTGGGACAAATACAAATTCAACAAATTTTGTTAATATGTGGATTGCATTTCAATAATTTTAATAAGGCGGCTATGGTCAGCTGACCATAGCCAAATTACTCCAACTTTTGAGTGGTTATTTATTTGCCATTTGCCCAGTAAACAAGCTTCGGAAAAGCAGCATATCCCTCTTAGGTATCTTTATGATATGGGAATGAAATGAAAACATAAAACAGCAATAATTATTATCATTATCATCATTATTAAGTAATTTAACAGAAGAATTACAGTGAACAACAATTTGAAACCACTCTCCGCAAAAATTTTAGGTCTAGCTTTTAAAGGTTTTCCAAAATGGATGCGACTCTTAATTTCCTTTCAAAGTCTCGAATATAATAGCAGAGCTCAGCGTGCGCCGAGCACAATAGTTAAGAAAATATGGTAACCAATTAATGCGAGAAAATTTGGTTTTATAGCCATGACGTCATGAACGTCTGTACGTCCACACCTCCATGTATGCCAATGTCACCAGTATCATGCTAGTTTACAGCATACATCTTTGATATTGGACATCCATGTTTTGATCAATTGACATCTGTCAAAACAAGGTTTCTCCTGACCAGTATCACGTGACCATATTGCAGGCTCAAGCTTAGAGCTCACCCAGGTCAGCTGTTTTTTTTTTCAGTTGACCGTTGACCAGCGGTACTTACCATTTACACGGGAAAACCGGAAATTCCAGTTGGAAGATCAAATGCTTCGCGCCATTCCGTTTGGGAAGCTTCAGAAAATTTGGGCTTTGATTTGTGGTGATTCTATTTTTCTGCTCTTTTTAAGTCTCTCTTGCTGACGTGGATAGACTTTTTTGCGATTCCCTCTCCTGCAATGTCGCATTTAAGTGTTTAATGTTTATGCCTGAAATTTCCAACCGGATGGTTTTTGTAAATGGTAAGCACCCCAGGTACTGGTTTTCGATGGGAGTGCAGCCTCAACCTAGCTTAACTCACCTAAAAATAAGAAAGGCTTCATTTTTCTTGCGCTTTCTGTGGTTTGACTCGGCTACAAGGCCATGGTACGTCAAAGTCAACAGTCAAAGCTTTTCGTGTTCAGGTGGAAAACGGTTTCGAAAAAGTTTTCTTTCTGCCTTTTCGCTGGTTTCAATCCAGTTTGACATATCATGATAGCTGTGGTCCACACTGGCGGCTACGCAGTTATTCAAGTCAAGCATCAAAGGGATATAAACTTAAAGCTGAGTGTTTATTTTTAATTTGCTTATAGCTGCTGTTTTCTCTGTATTGCAATTTTAGCATATCTTTAGAAGCTCTGATAAGGTTACATGATGCCTGGAGGACCTATGGCTAGAACAGAAACAAAAGGAGAGCGAAAGAGAACAACAATGACAAAACAGAATACCAGTATAGCTCATACTTGTTGGAAGAAGTTACTCCACAAATTCTTTCCTTGGCACTAAACCGTTTGTTATTTTTACGGATGCATATCTTTTAAAAGTGGTTTAATCGGTTTTTCCTTTGTTCAGGAATGA
>NC_090884.1:39945860-39960860 GCF_036669925.1 Montipora capricornis
CTACTTTAACTTTTCTGACAGCTCAACCCGACCTGAGGGAGTTAATGAGACTAACGCTGAGAACCGAAGAGAAAAAGAGTTGGACGAAAAGATAGATCCCCTCATGAAACGCCTCAAACAGATAGAAGAGGAAGAGAGATCGGAACGCATTGCGTTCAATGTCAAATACGTAGCTTAGAACAATCTGATATCACCATCCGTCTCATCAAGATGGAAGAATAGGAAAGAGCCCCCCTTTTCGGAGTCAATTGGGACAAAGAAAATGATGCTTCCTTTCATCACATAGGTGTTTCCACAGGGTCCAACTCAGAAAATGACAATTAACCCCGATGGTGTTGTATCACCGCTACGCTCGTTCTAGGTGGAGGAACGGGGTTTACGAGGCGTTCAAAGTAAGTGGGTTCCAAGTAGTTCTTCAGAGGTTCAGTGGAAAGTTGCTGACTTAGTCAGAGATCTGGGTCCGAGTTTGGAATCTTTAGAGAGGTAGAGGGGGTCGGCTGCGTGGAACATGGCGGAAAATGCAGAGTCACAGTAGGAAATTGATGACTGGGTGGGAGGTCCGGGTTCCGAATTTGGATTTTATAAGGGAGTGTGGTGGTGGCCCGCGAGGAAAATCGGCGGGAAAAATAGAGAGGCTTGGTCGAATTTTGGTGACTTGGTGGGAGGTCTGGGTCCGAGGGACGCTTTGCAGCTTCTCAAGCTCACTGAGACAGGAAATGTAGCGATCGAGTTCTTCTAATCTCTCTTTTAACTGGAAGCCTTGATCCTGTAGTAATGATGGTGTCAAGTCTACAAAAAAAAGTTCACCCGGTAATTAAATTTTCATTTCATTTTTTCCTTTTTGTCTCTGTTTTTGTCTTTTTTGCTTATTCCACGAGGTGTCTTTGTTTCACTGAAAGAATGATTAACATGGATAGGTAGGTTTAGTCGTCTGATAGTAATTTAGTATGAAGTGTCAGCATCGTGTTTGCAGCTGCAATGAATAGTAGACAGTTTTTAACACAAAAGCATAAGCGAATTGCAACCACAAAAGTTGCAAGACAGAGGAAAAAGACAATTATTTAATTTGCGTCTAGAAGTTTTGAGAAGTTTGTTGCCATTACGTCCTTCACGCACAAAGTCATTAAGTAAAAGTGAAGTCATTTTGCATGCAGTACAGTATATGGAGTCTTTGATGAAGAACCTGCCAGTATTTCATCAGTATCTACATAATAAGTAATCCGCACATTAATAATCAGTTGTTACGGGCAATGTGGTTGGGTTGGTGAAGTTTTGCAGGTGGATGAACATGAAAGCAAGTGTCCTCTCAAGGTTACTTCTTGTGTACATAAGGAATGCTCATGGAGCGGATTTTACAAAGACTTATCTATCCATTTAAGTAAGCAATGCTTTATGAGACCGATACAATGTGAGTTTTGTGACATGGCAATTTCTGCGTCACAGGAAGAGAAACATTACACAATATGTGAAAAATATCCCATTGATTGTAATTTATGCAAGAATGTCAAAGTGCCACACCACCTTATGTTGGAACACCAAGATGTTACTTTTGGAAACTGCGAGGCCAGTGAAGGTCCTTGCCCATTTTCTATGATACGTTCAGTTAAAGAAACGCGAGACCATCTAAGGGAAAAAAATCATATCATGACATTCTTTTACTGTGATTAGTCAAACAAAATAACGAAAGCATCACAACTCTGAATAGCTGCAAGTGCAACGACATAATGAAGCAATTGCTACGGCAAGTTGAAATACAATCAGAAGCTATCACACGTATGCAAAACGAGATGGAGGAAATAAAAAAAGCATTGCCTATGCGAGAGAAGAAAGTTGCAGAAAATTTGACAATTTGGAAAACAAGATAAAAAATTATCAGCTACTTTTAGCAGAGAGTAATGAGTTGTGGAAGCATTACAACTTCACGCCGATTTAAGTGTGTTATTCGGAAATGGGTGAATCCGCTGGAAATACTGGCTTTAGGGCTCGGTTTTGTCCCTGGGGGCATTCATTTCAGTAGCCACCAAACACGCCTCGCAAAAGTTCGGCGGCGTTCGTTTGAAAAAAGGTGAGATATTTTGGAGAGAGATTCTAAAGGACTGGAATGAATTCCAGAGACTTCAGACTCATTTTATGGATTTTAACTTATTCGCGAAATGCTTTCAACACTTATTTGTATTTATGAAAATAGAGCGTTTTCATAGCTTGAAAAAGAGATCTTGAACGAGGAATTTTGATCTCTGTAAGCCGAAATTCGTTTTTTTTTTCGTTAAGCGGGGCGCTTTTATGAGCAGTCTTCTATGTACCGACGCGACGCGTGTGATGCGTGATCAATTCAATAAGCCTAGATACCTTGGATTATGGTGAAACTTTTTCTGAAAATGTTAAATTTTTTATTTGTATTTTTGAAAGGAGGGTATCACTACGAGCCAATCGAAATAATATAATAATTGCAAGAGTAAGCTTCAAGTCCGCCAAGTTAATTATGCCGATTGCATCTTCCCGCTCGAATGTTGAATGATTAAAGCTTGTTCCGCTTGTTTTAAAAAATAAATGAGCTCTTTGAGGATTATTCTACTTTATTTTCTCTAAATGCAGCAGTTGAAACTCTCGTATAACTTAATATCAAAAGCGTTTACTGACGATTTCATCCAACAACAGTTTTCTTAGTAGCTACGGCTTTTTAAATTTCAGTTGTTGTAGTTGTTTTCGTCTCACTCACCTGTCGTGTCGTGACATAGAGAAGGTTGTCATGTCAACCATGTAAAACTGACCAATAGTGCGGCATCTAGTTCGCGCATTGTAACGAAAGAAGAAAATATACGCGCTATGAGATTCCTCGAATCAAGCGAAGAAAGTCGAAAGAAGGTGGAAGAAGAACGGCAGATAGAGTAGGAAGCTCAATCAATGCTAAAGCCCTATGCCAATTTGAATGAAATGCATCACGTCTTATCGTTTGTTTAATAGCTTGTCTTAAAGTCATAACTTATCTCAGAGAAAATCGACTTGTCGGGTTTCTATCAAGTGGGAGGGATTAAACAAGCGTGATTGTAAAGCAAGAAAAGTAAAATCGTAAATTTCCCAAATATCCGTTCAGCGAACAGTTCGTTTTCATTTACTAGAGCTCGCAAGTTTCCGGCATTAGAAAAAAATACTTTATTGCCGATCAAGCCGTGTCGCGCGTAATTAGGTACGCGTTGTAACTGTGGTTATTCCGACATTCGAGTTAACATTTATTTACTTTGTTCCTCTGTTGAAGTGGCCCATTCAGCCGTCTACACAAGCAGTCTGATCGCTCTTTTCAACAAGTGTGATACACAAAAATTATGAAATCAATCAAGCAGCACAGTGCCCTGGTCTCAAAGGACTTCTTTCTCCCCAAAAACAAAAGAAAAACATCTCACCTACATCAAAGAGTTTGCCGTCTTCGGCAAAATGCCACATGTTCGGCAAGTAATCGTTATGAATGAGTAATGAGAAAGAACAATAGCTTGAATAGATGAATACTTAAATACCCCAAAATTTGGAGTACACACTTAAATCGGCGTAAAGTTGTAATGGGAAGTATATGACGTACATTCAAAAACAAACGAGTTCGCTGCAAGAAAAAACACTGTTTAGCAGCGAAGATGAATTTATTAATGAACAAACTTTGTCAACCAACAATGGCGAGATCATATGGAGAATACTGAATTTTATTTACAGCCCATATTTTACAGGTCCTCGAGGACATAAAATGTGTGCTTTGTCTCTCTTTGTTCTTGGTAATAGTGCATGGAGCCTTTGATGCTGTACTCTCTTGGCCACTTTGAAGCGTAATTACCTTTATTCTGCTTGATCAAGAAAACATGGAACATGTAGTTGATACTGTCTGAACCGATTTAAAAAGTTTCTCTTTTCAAAGACCAAGGCATGATAAAAACATTCCATATGGCTTACCCAGATTTTGCCCTCTGAATGTCTAAACAAGGGTGCTTACGTTCGCAATGATACGATGTTTATAAAAATAGTTATTGGGTGACGAAGGGCTTCTTTTTAGTTTTGGAGATTGAGATTTGCTATGTGAACTAGTCTTCTCTTTTTGCCGTTGTTCTTCATAAGTCAGTTCGCAATGCGATGTAGATGCTCGATGTAATGTAGATGGAAGCGTTTCGTTAGGATAACAAATGAATAACTTTTGTCCGGGCAAATAAGGCACACTTTTCCAAACTTTATAGTATCGCCTCTTAACAGGATAGTTACTTCCTACTCTAACTGTTGCTGCTGCTGCTGATGAAAAGCCACCTTTTGTTGTGAGAGAAAGTAAAATATAAGTATTTATTCAGCCCTTCATAAAAAGGGAATGTTTGAAAATGTTTGGATAATGTTGAAAAAACACTTTTTTAGATTTTAATTTACGGTTATCTTCTTCGTCTGACGATGAACTGTGGTATGACATCTTTGTTCGTGTGAGGGCACTGCCACTCTGCTATATTATTCCTTAATTAATTTGCATCCTGTCATGGAATGATGTCACCTTTACAAAAGGCAAGGCGAAGAAAACAGGAAATGACAGAAAACGAGCATGATAAAAACATTCCATATGGCTTACCCAGATTTTGCCCTCTGAATGTCTAAACAAGGGTGCTTACGTTCGCAATGATACGATGTTTATAAAAATAGTTATTGGGTGACGAAGGGCTTCTTTTTAGTTTTGGAGATTGAGATTTGCTATGTGAACTAGTCTTCTCTTTTTGCCGTTGTTCTTCATAAGTCAGTTCGCAATGCGATGTAGATGCTCGATGTAATGTAGATGGAAGCGTTTCGTTAGGATAACAAATGAATAACTTTTGTCCGGGCAAATAAGGCACACTTTTCCAAACTTTATAGTATCGCCTCTTAACAGGATAGTTACTTCCTACTCTAACTGTTGCTGCTGCTGCTGATGAAAAGCCACCTTTTGTTGTGAGAGAAAGTAAAATATAAGTATTTATTCAGCCCTTCATAAAAAGGGAATGTTTGAAAATGTTTGGATAATGTTGAAAAAACAATTTTTTAAATTTTAATTTACGGTTATCTTCTTCGTCTGACGATGAACTGTGGTATGACATCTTTGTTCGTGTGAGGGCACTGCCACTCTGCTATATTATTCCTTAATTAATTTGCATCCTGTCATGGAATGATGTCACCTTTACAAAAGGCAAGGCGAAGAAAACAGGAAATGACAGAAAACGAGCAAGACCAGATGTGGATGCGGTGCACAAGAAATGATTCAAAACAATGACAACAAGCTTCTTTTACGGTGAACCTAAAAAACCAATAACTGATGAATATTTTTTGTCTTAAAAAACTAAAACAGTAGAAAGAACATGAGTAGTTTCGAAGGGGAATAGGATAATGAGAGTGATCATAGCTCATCGTTTGACATCGTTTGACGAATTCGCTTAACAGCGTGGATGTGAATATTGGTGGACATCAATTCGGTTGATGCAGACTCTTACTTTGAGAACAATACATTACGCAAGAAAGAAAGCTCTATGTGGCAAACACTAATAATTTTTATTTACACTATATGGTTTCGATTTTGTTTACAGAAACAATGCAGGGGCACCCAACGAGAATAAACCAAACTCAAACATAGCATTGTTAAATGTATTTTAGCATTTTTTTATCCCCTAAATTTTTTTCATCTGTTCGGATTCCCAAGCTGAAAGTCTAGTGATCCGAAAATTATAGGGATCAAAACCTGCCTTTCCGAAAATTTGAGACAAAAAAAGGGCTCCCGAAAATTCTAGGTGATCTTTTTAGGGTAAAAATCCGTTGAAAATGGGCAATTATACCATGTTTTAGATGCTGGAAAACCCTATGACAGGCAGGCAAGCAAGGAATTTTTCAACAAATGTTCCGAAAATTCTAGATCTCAAATCGTCTTTCGAACAGATATTTTCCGAAAATTGACGTTGGGTGCCCCTTACAATGTGCACTGTCATATCAAGACTATATAACTAAAACGTTTAAAAGTTTTAAATTACCTAAGCTGGGTTTGATAATTTTTTTAATAACCCTGACAAGCAACGTGCTCCAATAAAATAAAATAAAAATTCTTGGAAGATAAGCGCATAGGACTTTTCTTTACAATGAAAACATAATAATCTTTAATAAATATGCTATATGATTTCGATTTTTCCGTTTACTGAAACAATGTGCACTGTCATATCAAGAATATATATGGTGGTAAAAAAGTTTTTAATTACCTAAGCTGTGTTCGATTCTTTTTTTTTCAGAAACGGGACAAGCAATGCGCTCCGATTAAAAAAAAATACTTGGTAGATATCTTACTGATTTTTCTGTAGGTAAGGTACACCTTATTTAACATTGGAAGATCCTTTACTCTCTAGAGAGTTTTCTCCCAAGAAGCCGACGGTGCTCTCATTTTACCCCTCTCTTTCCATCAGTGCTCCGTTTTAAGGGTATTTAAAGCTACTTAGGCTACACTGAAAGGAAAAAAGTCGAAACAAGGATGTGAGGTCCGGGGATCGAACTCAGGACCTGTTGCACCAAGGCTGCGCACCAACCGACTGTGCCACCCTTGCTCCTTTACAATGAAAACATCAATAATCTTTAAGAAATAAACTAGTAGGAACTATCACGGTAATAATGCCAGCTAATCATGCTAACCACGACACAGCAGATAGTAGACATAGGAGACAAGACATTTTGTTTTGCAAAAAGAGAGTCATTTTCGGATACACCTACAAAAGAGAAAGAAAAGAGGAAGACAACAGAGGCAACAGTGGGGAATAGGGCAGTCGGTACACTAATAGATCAAAACAACGAAAAGTGGAGACAGTAAAACAGAAAGGGATACAGTAACTCTTGAGGCTTCTAAAGAAGCCGCTACTGCTCAGCTCTATTCACTGTCTTCCTGCTTCCCTCGTCACCGTTGCCAGACATCTGCAAATAGAAGTCACGCTGGGGGTGAGAAATATGATCCCGAGCCATCTTTTCAAGGTCACGGACCTTGGCAGGCTTCAATACCAGCGAGGCATGGTAAAGTTGTTCTAAAAGAACACTGCCAGGACTCTCTTTCTCCCTCAGAGTCGTTCTTCAGGAAAGTGTGACCCCTGGTTAAGAACTTGTGGTTAAGGATGTCATAGACCCCGCTGAGGTAAAGCTCATTGTATAATCCAACGATAGTTAAGTTTTTGTTTTGCCCACCACACCCATCAGCAAAAGAAACCAAAGATTTAGCACCCGTGTGGTAGGCCTGAAAGAAATGCTGAAGGCAAGAGGCAACCTCCGCTGATCCACGCTTTGCAATGGTCTCGTCCCACATGTACATGTACCCCTTATCTGCAACACAATCACGTATTCTGAAGTTGTACATCCAAAGTTGACGTGCATAGAACACATCATTATGGTGCAGGTTAGGGGTAGGAAGATTCTGCTGAAAGCCGAAGGAAATCATGTCCACAGCGTCCACTGAAGAAAAGGCAGCCGAACCTAAAGGACGTGACTTATCAGACAAGCTGGCGACAGCTGCCTTTTTGTCACCTCGCATGGTCTGATAACCCTTGTCAGCCATATCCTAGTGATCTGCTAGCTGCTGATGTGCACCTATGTCATTTGGATCAGACCTAATTACAATATTAAACTTGTCACAAGTGGCACAGGTGTCCACGCAGGGAAGACCAAACCCTAAATTAAATGATAAATGTGATACCTGTGCTCGGTGACCACCCGCTTGATTTTTAGTTTTCAGCCACAATGGGCAAAAACTAAGAGCAACTACAGAATACAGGGCGAGATTCAAATCCAAAATAAGAGCAGGCTAGTTTAGTTCAGCAATCAATGAAAGAATGAGCAATAACAATATCAGTCTGTAATGTTCTTATATGGACATTAAGATTTAAGACGACTGCCGAGCAAATGAGCCACCTCAACAAATTCACCTTAGATTTTGTATCAAACCACTCGTGCCTGGAGCTTCGCGCATCACACATATCTCATGTAACTTGAATTTCACGTAGATCGATCAGATTGCCGCGAAAAACAAGAAAAGAAAAAACAAAGAAACAGCTCTGTGCGAACGAAAAAAACAGTTCGCCTGGCGAAAAAAGGATGGTGGAATGACCAAAAAAACTAATTTGATCTACCTTGAAACTTCTCCAGAGTATTGTGATGTTGTTAAAGGTCGTAAATGTGATGGATATTTTGAAAGCGCCGACGGTTGTGAAATTGTGTTGTGGAAAAGATTTTTCAAAACAAGTGATAGTACAATGCTGTAATTGCCAATTCATATGGTGTTGCAGAGTGAAATGTGATGAATGCTTTGTGGAAGTTAACAAATGCAATTGATTTTTTTTCGGTTTTCATTCTTTGAAGCTTAAGATGATATTGATCGATACATTAATCAAGGCTTTTAAGGATTACACTGTTTTATTGAGAATGCTCAATCTCCAAGGCAATGGAGAAGAATAAGGGAATCAGATGTAAGACAACCTCATCATGTCGCCCCCGTCGCAAGGAATTCAACACCTTACAAGCGAGAAATCTCCTCTACATTTTCATTCTCTGCAAAACAATGAAGCAAATGATAACCCTTCTCCCCGTTATGACACCGCCTCCTCTTCAAACGACGAAGAGGCTACTAAACAGCAAGAGGTTCTAATAGGACACCACACTGCAGAGTCAAAAGCTTAGAAAGAATTGAAAAGTGCCGTAAAGTCCATTAAAACAAATTCACCTACTTCTCCACAGTTCATTCTCCACTCTGCACCGGAAGAACAACGCCCAAGCAGTGATAAACAAGAAGGATGAACATCGGCTCAACCACAAAAAAGCGGAATTTTTAAAGACGGTTTCCAATACACACGTTTTCCAATTAGCGATAACGACCTTTGCATAAAACGGATGGATTATCAAATCATTCATAATTATTTTTTGCAATTCCAGTTTGCAAGAGACACAAGCATTGCAGAAGGGAGATAACAATTGTAGGATTGTAAGGATAGAACTTAAAAGGTGGCTCCCTACTCTGAGGTCCAAGTAACTGCACATTCCTATTATTTTTCAACAAGCATTTTAGCTGCCTCTGAGAAACGAATAATGAACTCCAAGTAGATCTGTTGTCAAAGTAGGCGAAGTAGATCTGTTGTTCTCATCAAGGAGACTTCAGAATTGTTTAAAAGACATCTTTTTTCACTCATTAAGCATTCACTCGTTCACTCATTGTTACAATTAAAAAAATTAATCAGCTCGCCGTTATCTCAACATGTTCACTGTCATTTACACTTTTCCCTTTTCTCCTTTCTCGGCGTCCCCTTCCAAGTGCTGCAGATCGAACTGATCCTTATTGAATTTCACCCAAGCCAACATGTACTTCTGTTTCTCCAGAGCCTTCTGCCACTCCGATTGCCAATGCGCAGCTTCCGCTAATGTCTTTCTAAAATTCGCCAATTCTTTCCGATCTTCTGCGCATAGGCGGTACTCTGATCTGACAAGTATCGCCTCTTTCCTCCACTCATCTCTTGCAGTCTTCATTCCTTCTCTAGATCCCCTCGAACTTGAAGGTAACCGATCAACAGGAAGATGGCCAAGAAGAGACACAAGATCGCAACTCGATTCCAATATTCCTGTTCTCTCCACATGGCTTCTCTACTGTCGCTTTCTTCTCGGTATGGGTAATCAGGTGACGTTGGGCGAACCAACGACATACACAGTCTTCTGGTCCTTCTTCTTGCTTCGAATCCCCACTCGAATTGGCTTACCGGTCTTGTTCTTCAACGACACTCTAATCGGTCTGACTTGATTCTTATTCTTCTTGTTCTTCTCTCTCCCCTGTGCTTGTCTGGCCTCTCTCTCTTGCGTCTTGTGTTCGGGAAGACGTTTCACCACCTCTTGCAACAACAGGCATCAAGTGTCTCAATTGCCTTCTCAGACTCTCGACAGTGTCTGCCATGAAAATCTGACGAGAAAAAGAGTGACTTTCCTGTTTTGGCCGCGCTCGCCCCAGACTTCCCATGTCCCTTCTATCCCGAATTCAAGATGGCCGAAAAGCAATTGGTATCAAAGTGCCATATCTCCACCGAAACGCTATCCAAATCGCCCGGATTCAGTCAAAGGAATACGTAATGAGCATCTCATCGATTATTCAAAATGGCCGAATAGCGATTTGTATGAAAGTGCCATTTCGCCCACTGAAACGCTATCAAACTCCTTCAGTTTCGTGCAAATGCATACTGAGATAGACTGATTAAAAATTCAAAATGGCGGCAGCCCATGTGCATAAAGCTCTTTCTCTCTGGGTACCATATACTACCTGTTTCACTACAAAATCGTTCACCACACCTTATTTACTTATTAGTTTCATCTCCGCACTGTCCATTCTGCCCTGCAATACACCAATGTGTTACACACCTGTTTGTTGAATGCGTGCAAGTGTCCATCTTTTGGTCTGAATTTTAATATTGGATTTTGCAATTATGCAACCTTCAGTTAGTTCTTTCCCCTCAAGACGTTATATATGGAATTATTCCCTAATTGAGTCCACCATGTTTAGCTCTCAATCATCTCATAGTACTCAGAAAGTACTTTCTTTATTTTAATGCACTTAATAACAAAAAATCATCTGTTATTGACTATTAGTGCAGGATAAGATTGAAATAGAAAAATACATAGAAGTTACCTCGGGCGAACAAAACTTTTCTTTGCTAAATTCTTTACACACATTATTGTTGATTGTACATAAGATTGTTTTCCGTCAATGTCTTGCATCTTAATTTTGGTAGTATTTAGTAACCTTTGCAGTTTTGTTTGTAATGTATACCATGCAATATTATAGCGATTGTAATTATTTGCAATTTTTGTTTTGTATATTATTTCTTCTTTCTACTTTGCATTGTTTTGCATGGTGTGAATTAATACCGTTTGTTTGGTTAGTAGTGTAGTGATTGTAAGTACTGTTAGTATTGTATAGTAAGTATTGTCGATAATGTAGGTATAGTAAGCATTGTAATAATTGTAAGCAATGTTTTGCATTGTAAATGTTGCGTCGTGAAACTCAAATAAACGTTGCTAAGAAAAAAAAAAAGAAGTGTTTCAACAGATGACCAGAAATAGCAATGAAGTTTTCTTGGACTTCCTGCTAAAGTTATCTGTTTGAATTGGTCAGGGTTATGAGATTATGCTGACTCCTGAATTTGTGTTGGATGATGTCAGTTCAGTAGTGCAGCATGTACTATCCCAGTAGAGGTGCCACATGATATACTGCACACCAGTGGTTCAGTTGGTTGAGCATCGGGCTGCCATGCGGAGGGTTGTGAGTTCAACTCCGGCCGGACCAACACTCAGGGTCTTAAAATAACTGAGGAGAACCCCGGCTGTAAGAAGTGTTAGTGCTCTAGAGAGTTCACACAAGAGTCCACGTGAGATAAGGGACCATGTAGTTGACCATCCAAGCGATGTTTCGCATCGAGATTCGAGTAGGATCACACGCAGAAATATAACCACAGATAAATGTATCAGCCTTGGACCTCACCATGTCACACGCAGTTACCCTCCTCCTGAAGTCTGTACTTCCAGTCCGCATTGTCCTTTGTGCTTAAAGTCACATTTCTTGAAGGACTGTCTAGGCTTTAAAGCGAAGACTTATCAGGAACGCCTCGATCTCTTGTTCCAAAACCATATTTGCAGAAACTGTTTGGTACCTGGTCATTAGGCGAAGGGGCGTGCAGCGGTAAGAGTGTGCCAAAGGTCCAGTTGGGCTAGAAAACATCACACCCTACTGCAACCCCCAGATGGGCATGTGATAATGACGATGTAGATCACAGAGTGGTTTCACACCAAGCGTCGGCTACGGCATTAAACGGCTTCATTGGGGTCGGCAGGAAATGGGTCTGTCTTCGAGTCATCCCTGTATGCGTTCAAGGGTTATGTAGCAGTCGGGTCATTGAGACATAACGCATTGTTGGATGACGGTTCAGACGTGTCATTGTGTGATCATCGACTATTGGAGAAGCTTGGTTTGAATGGGATAAGCCGGCAGTTTACTCTTACTACCCTTAGTAACACTGAAGAACAAAGTGAGTTGGAGGTTGGTCTGAAGGTCAGCAACATAGATGGTGTAAAGGATCTCTGCCTGCCTAGAGTGTGGTCTGTTGAAGGAATTCCCGTGTCAGAGAAGAGCATTCCAGTACCTGATGATTTAAGGCCATGGCCCCATCTCCAAGATTTGAGTTTTCCCCAGATTGATGATCAGACAGTAATGCTTTTGATTGGCGGAGATTGTCCCGAAGCATTATGGGTGCTAGACGAGAGGAAAGGGGCAAGTGATGAACCGTATGCAGTCAAGTTCCTGTTAGGATGGAACCTTTTGGGCCCAGTTGGTCCCAGGAATCCTCACGACGAATTTCATGTGCACTTTGTGCGTTACCTGGATGACGATTTAATTTCGCTTGTTGTACGCGAAATTTCTTAGTGTGGTTTGCAAAGATCCAGCACATCAATCGGCCATTTAGGTTTGTAAACAACTGCGGTCAGTTCAGGGATTACTATTTTGGGAGATGGTTAGGAAGTTTGCCAGTTTCACTTCTGTACAATATTCACCCTTTGTAATGTGATTTTATCCATCTTTCTCGGCAGAGAAGACTCAACAAAACATACACAATTTCATTCCTTTGGTCGTGAGAACAATCTGTTGTCAACAATGCAAAGCCTGTTAACGCACCGGCGTGTGTTACCTTGTAGCGTCACAACAGTAAACATAGCTCCCGGGTCTATCACACCAGAAGTGTTTATTGCCATGATGAAAGAAGTTAAATTTTAGATAGATAGTTTTATCAAGGGAATTGATACACCTACATGAATTATTATACGTATCAAAAGCTTACTTACTTTTTAGCAGGCGCTGGCAAGTCACCCCAGTAAACAACAACATCAATGGTCCCATTTCCATTCGATGTGGTAAAGACTAAATATATTGCTTAAACACCTTATGTGCTTGCAGCTTTTTTGTTATGATTTTTTGGACTATTAAGGAAGAGCACTGTTCGATACCTTTCGACTTTCAATCCACACACGTGCAAGTTATTTCTTTTTTGACACAACAACACATCCGGTTGTTTCTAAATTTGATGTGCTATTGAAATATGAACCAATTATGTGCCGAGTTTCAACCTGTATGCTTAAATGAGTCATATACAACAGCGTCATCGAAGAGAAAAGGAAAGGAACTCGTAATATTTCAAGTGTCCAGTCGTTGTAGCGCTGTAGCACTAAATTGTTGACACTGTAAACTGAAATCAACAATTATCGAAAATTAAGTCAAGCATTTGTCCTGCTTGTGTAAACTTTGTCGCTTTGGAAAGACTGCTAGAAATGATTTGTTACGAAAAACCTCTGCTAAAGGAACGGAAAAGAATTGAGATGTTGCCTTCTATCGCATACATTCTAGTGTTGTGCTGGCCAGAAATACGCTCAGAAACTTCACCAAAAGGGCGAATTTTCGCTCGAAAATTCGAAGGAAAATTCAGGAAGAGCGAAATTTCGCTCGAAAATTCGAAGGAAAATTCGGGAACTACAACAATAGGCTTTGCGAAAATTCCGCGAATTTTCTGCGAACTTTCACTCAACACAAAAATTAGCCATTTTTTGTCGAAAAGCCGCAAAATTTGCGAATTTCGTCGAATTACGCTCTCATCACTTTTGCACAATACTGTACTTCTTTTGAATGGATCGCATTAACTATTTACAGCGGTCTTACCCAAGCGAATATAAGAGGTATTCCCCAAATGCATTCATCATCATTTCGATAGAAGACTCAAGCAGTATGGCTGATCCGGCTCCTCAACCACAGGAACAACCTCCTCAAGTGCCAAGGCCGCCTCAAGACGCTGTCGTACAAAACATTGTTGCTTCAGCAACTCCAGCTGCGGATACTCCGGCTACTCCTGACCAGCTTGAGGTACATGTCGTATTAGCCTTTCCTCTTTATTTTTATACTCTTCTGTTTTGCACGAGTTCAGATCGGTTTATCTCGCACCCGTTACCCTCGTGGTCCTTTATCCGCTTTGTTGCTCCCTTATTAGTTTTATGGTATTATTCGGCTTCTTCATTTTATTCCGTATTTTTAGTACTTAGTAGCTTTAGCTGGCTTTTACCCTCCCTTTTCCAGTTTGTTAAGTTTTCGGCAGTTTTGTGCCTCCTTCATTACCGCGTGCTCCCTTCACTTTTGCATATTTATAGTAGTGTTGCATTTATTTGCTTACCCCCAGCTATAATTAATTTATTAAGTCCTCTTTGGCATATTTTCCAGCATGAGATGTTTATTATTTGTTTCCTCATGGCCGATGTTTAATTGGCATATTTTCCGGCATGAGATGTTTTGTTATTTGTTTCCTCATGGCCGATGTTTAATTGGCATATTTTTCCGAGAGGAGAAGTTTTGTTATTTGTTTCCTCATGGCCGAAGTTCGATTGGCATATTTTCCGGCATGAGATGTTTATTATGTGTTTCCTCATGGCCGGTGTTTAATTGGCATATTTCCCGGCTCGAGATGTTTATTATTTGTTTCCTCATGGCTGATGTTTATTTGGCATATTTCCCGGCATGAGATGTTTTGTTATTTGTTTCCTCTTGGCCGATGTTTAATTGGCCTATTTTCCGGCATGAGATGTTTTATCATTTGTCTCCTCATGGTTGATATTTATTTGCATATTTCCCGGCATGAGATGTTGTATTGACTTGTTGCCTCGTGGCCGATGTTCAATTTGCATATTTTCCGGCATGGGATGTTTTGTTCTTGTTTCCTCATGGCCGATGTTTCAATCGAATCTTTCCCGGCATGAGATGTTCTTATTATACGTTTCCTCTTGGCCGATGTCATTTATTTAGTTCACATGTTGCCTGGCTCGAGATGTTTAACGCGTTTGTTACCTCGTAACGAACGTTAATTTATCCGATTGGATTCATAAATTTTTCTGACTCCTGATTTCGTGCCTCTTTCACCGATATCGGTTTGTAGA
>NC_090884.1:39968360-39985860 GCF_036669925.1 Montipora capricornis
TTCTCATTAGGTCTTGGCAGTCTCAGGGTGCAAAGTCACATGCTTTCTCTAATGCTCTTAAGAAGCTGTTTTGGGTTGTCACAAAAACTAATATTCATCTCAACCTTTGTTATATTCCCTCTCCTCTTAATCCTGCGGAACCCCCTTCGCGAGTTTTGTCTCTGCAGGATGCCAAGTTATCCGTGTCTGCCTGGTTGCAGGTTCAGGTGAAGTTTGGGGGCCGGCTTGGTCACTCTGCAGATTTGATGGCTTTGCCGTCAAATGTACAATGCTCTTTTGATGGCTCCCCACTTCCTTTCTTTTCTCCATACCCAACTCCTGGTTGTTCTGGGGTCAATGTTTTTGCTCAGCTTCCAGCTAATCATGGTCACCTGTTTTCTAACCCTTACATTTTCCATCCCATTATACTCATTCCTCAAGTTTTGCGCTTTGCTAAAACCCAGTCTATTCCTTGCACTCTTGTTGTCCCTGACGTTCGGCCTTGCAAATTTTGGTGGCCTCTACTTCAATCATTTCCCTCTTTCCTATTGGCACCTCGGGGAACACCGGATATAGTTTGTTCTCCCTCCCCCCATGGTTTTTCTTCTTCCTGGCCCCTTCCCTGGGACTTATGGGTTTTCCGCATAACTTTGCCATGAAATAGTCTTGTGAACTTCTTTTACAACGTTCTTACAACATGGTTAACCCATCTCTTGTGATTAGTTACAACAACAACAACAATAAAAATAGAATTATGTATTGAGCGCAGTAGACTTCTATTTTATTCTCGCTTATTCAACTGTTTACTTTATTCAATTCTTACTTTCTCCTTTTTTCATTACCATTGTTTTCTTCTCTTTAGGGCCTTCCCCCTGTCCCTCGCTTATTTGTTCCTGCCGTGTCATGCCCAACTTGCCATTATGCCAACGATCACACCTTCCGTTTTTGCCAGAATTGTGGTTATTCCAGGCGATGTGTGCACAATCTGGTCCCGACGCCCATTACCTTTAACCTCTCTGCTATTGACGGCCGTATTAACTTCCTACAATCAAATCACTAGTCAACAGCCTATTCCAAGCAGAAGCAGTCCTTAAAGATTGAACTATAAAGCTTCCCTTTTTGCTTTGCCAGGCCAAAAAAGCCTTTTCGATGCTACCCCCTTGGATGTTTGTCGGTTCCTGGTGTTTAAGGATCTCAAGGGTAAGACGCAAGTTCATAAGTCCGGATGTCCTTATCTTGGTCAACGGGGCACATCCCTTTGTCAATGTCCTTTGCGCCTTGCGTATTCCACGGTGGATTCCTATATTGGGAAACTACGTTCTATCTTTTCCGAGGTGGGACGCCAAGGAGACTGGAACCGCACTCTTTTGCTCGGTAATCCAGCTACTGATCTTCTGGTCAAGCAGTATCTAAAGGAAGTTACCGCTGAGCAACTTCAGGCTCGGGTAACTCCCAAGCAAGCTTCTCCCATTTTCCTGGACAAGCTACTCTTACTCTCACGTCATCTTGAAAAGCGTCTTCTCCTCACTTCTCTCACGCCAACCGACATTTTTATTACGGCTAGAGATCAAGCATTCTTCAAGACCTTGTTCTTCTCCAGAGATAGAGGAGGTGACCTAGGGCAAGTCAAAACACCTGAAATCGCTCCCTTCCCAGATGATAATGGATTTTTGTTCAATCACATATGGGGAAAGACTCTTAGGGATGGCGCCTCCAATATTTTTGGAATGCGCCGTCATCCTAATCCCACTTTATGCCCTATTAAGGGTATTGAGACTTATGTAGCAATCGCTCAAGAATTGGGAATCAGTCTCTCCAGTGGCCATTTATTTCGGGCCACTAATCAACAGGGCCACATTGTCGACAAGCCTCTTTTAAGCTCTACGGCTGAATCCCGCCTTAAAAAATATCTGTGGGATGCCCATATCGACAATGGCGAAACCCTTCATAGTTTTCGTTCAGGCTGCGCCGTTACCTTAGCCCTGTCGGGCTCTCCACTGGCAGATGTTATGTTGCATGTTGGTTGGACGAACTCAAAAACTGCGTTGTATTACCTTAAGTTAGCCGATGTCCTCCGGGCTGGGGCACCCTGTGACCTGCTTGCTTCAGATTCCTGCTTGCCTCAGTCTCGAGAAGCCTCGCGAGTTTATCTTGATTTTAATGACTTAGAGAATTTTGTCACCGCGTTTCCCGTTACGTCCTTCCCTAAACGTCTACTTCCCTCTTAAGGTTTCCCCTTTAGCTTTTGTTTTTTCCTTTCACGTTTTTCCTCTTTCGGGTTTTAGTTTTGGGGATTTTCTTTTGAGACTGGGTATGCTTACTGGACTGGCTATTCGTAGTACCTTGTGTTCTAGTATTATTCCTGTGTGGCCGCCAGACCTCCATACCTCAATAGGAGTGCGGGTAGGATCGCTGTGAATAGTTTACTATTTACAGCGGTCTTACCCAAGCGAATATAAGAGGTATTCCCCAAATGCATTCATAATCATTTTGATAGAAGACTCAAGCATTTTCTGTAAGGCGTCTCCTACATGTATCTCCTTTTATACACTGTAACCTGTACTCCTTCCCAATAGCCAACTTCGGATCCCCTTTACCCTCCCTCTCCTCCCAATTTCTCAGCTGTGCTTACTGTTCTGTATATCTTCATCTGAAGGTGGCCGCCAGACCTCCATACCTCAATAGGAGTGCGGGTAGGATCGCTGTGAATAGTTTACTATTCCATGTGTGTGGGCAATCGATTTATTCTGATTATCTTTTTTTTTTTCGTATCTTTCACATTGACTGCAAATCGTGTATCAGTACTAATGAACAGTAGCCTAAATTGAATATATTAAAATTGAACTTTAAAAGAGTCATCGCAAGGAGGATTAGAGGTCTTATATCATTAGGATTTGTAAGGATTTACTCCCCTTTGCTTCGAAATGATGCGTTTTGTTTAAGACTGAATTATAATATATCGAACTTATAACGGGATTTATTCTTTATCCCAAGTGGTGAACGCGTTTGTTCAAACGTGTGAAGAGATCTACACATTATCATAGTTCATTACCTTATTACATGCTTAGCTTTAACTTCCTCACTTACCCGGCCCCTTCCTACGTTTCTCTTATATTGACCTGTTTCTCCAATAAATTGCAGGTGGTTCCCAATCTACTTGGCTGATATGCAGCTGCTTCCCACTCACGCTCCAGAAGTTTACGAAGAATTCCTAAATGGCAACCACCCAGTGAGTAGATCAAGTCAACCCTTTAGCCAAGTCTGGGCTGACATGGCCTTGGAACAAACCATCAATCTCGACAGCAAGACTAGAGGGGGTATTGTTGGCTTGACACAAAATGCTTCGGCACTAGACAGATGGTTTATAACAAGTCACAAGACAGCTGAGCTAACTGCTGCAACCAAGCCACTTTGCAACCTTGAAGACTCTGATAAGATTGGGACTCACAAGGAGGCAGGTTCCAAAGGAGTAAAGAGGGATGAAAACGATGTTCAGTGGCTGATTAAAACCATTACTAATACCATGTCAAACCCTTTCGATTTGAGTGAGGCATTGACGGAAGACCCAGTTCAATTACCAAACATTGCCACTGGACTCATTATGCCTCATGACGCGGCAGAGCAGCTCGTTGACTGTTTCAGCACAGGAGCAGAAGAAGCCAAGAAATTTAGGAGACAAAGAATGGACAGTGATGAGGTATCCTTTTGGAGCAAGATTTCGAAATTGAATTTGAAAACATTTGCTTCTCTGGCAAAAACAAATCAAATCAAGTGCGCAGACGAGAAGATCATCACTATTTCAGGTGATAGGAATTTGTTTGGAAGACTTCTAATTGCTGCAAATTGTTGTGACGTTAATGTGAAAGAGGTCCTGAGATATGAACTGTTTACCGTGCGTGTTTAAGAGCTAGGAGGGGTTCAAGGAGAGCTCTTGAGATCCAAATCACAAACAAGCATACACCAGTTCCAAAGCAATGGGGGAAGTTTGTCAGCGGCCAGAATAACAAGGTTAACCTTTCCAGATTTTTTTGCCGAGAGTGGTGCAGTCTGGGTGAACACAACTTCTCTGATCAAGAGCTGGTAATTGGAGGTGGCTTTGAAGATCCAACAGATGCAGTTGTTGTAACCCATGGACGTAGGGATCCCCTTGCAGAGCTGAGATCAGACCATGAAGAAGCCGACAAAAGGATGATCCTTCATGCGTGGCACGCTTCTTCCACTAAAGAGAGGATTGTCATTCAGTCCCCTGAAACAGATGTTGCTGTATTAGCTATCCATGCATACCAGATGATACAGTGCAACTAAATTTGGTTCAAGACAGGCGTCAAACATAAGGCTCGCCTCGTCCCTATACATCTTATTGTTGAGAAGCTTGGTAGGAGTGTTTGCGCAGCGATTCCAGCATGCATTCCATGCTCTAACTGGGTGTGATTCTACTAGTGGGTTGTTTCAGATCGGCAAAAAGAAAGGATGGAAGGCATTTGTCAAATATCCCAGTGTTGGCTACCTTGGCAGACAGATTCCACCACCAGCGCTCACTGTTGAAGCCTGTGAGAGGTTTATTTGCTCCCTTTATACATCCAACAAGAAGGCAGGGGTAACAGCTGACGATGTAGGCGTTTGCATGTTTTGCCAAAAGCACCAAAGAAGTGTAAGTTTACCACCCACAAGCAACAGCTAGGAAGAAAGTGGATGGTGTGTTGGAACCACTTTTGATGTCCAAGGATCCAGCACCACAAGGGCTGCTTGAACTGACGACTTGCAAATGTACCAAATCTGTCTGCAGAAGGGATGCCTTGTGTCCTTGCAAAGCCCACGAGATGCCCTGTACAGCGGCATGCCTTTCTATGAATGATGAAAATTGCCAAAATCCTCACAAGCCAGTTGATGTACCACCTGGAAGCAGTGAAGACGAGCTAATAGATGCTGACGTTTAGCCTCTAGTACTTTACACATTCAAGTCTCGGTATTTAAACTATGGCGTTCACTGTCCCCCAAAATTCAATTCTGAATTTTGATTCTAATTTTAGCATTCCATATTGCAGTTTTAACGTTTATACGTAAATTATGCAATGGAAAGTTCAAGTCCTCAATTTGTTCACTCCTCTCGTCGATTTGAAAACTGTCCCCAAAACCAAAGGTAGTGCCATTTTGGTATCAAAATCTATTTTCAGATTTCATGTACAAAATGTCTTATTGGCAGTGGTTACCGCGAAAACAGAGTTCAGATTTTGTCAAGATAGTGAAAGATTATTGTGAGCAAAAAGAGAAAATAAAGTAACAAGTTTTGACCCTAATCACTGTAGTAAACAGCAATTGTTAAGGGAACGATGCGTTATTTTGAAAACTGAATAACTTCAAATAAAGTATTGTTTTGTTTGATTAACTTAAGATGATGGATAAAGAAGTGATAAGTTTGGTCGTTATTCCAGAGAATTTAATGCTAATTATCGCTTAAATATCCTTAATTAAAATGACCATAGCAACGGTTACCATGGTTACCTGGTTAAGGTGTTTCACACATAAAAATAAAATATTTTCACACCAGTAATACTTGAACCAATTTGAAATTGTCTAGGCTTAACTTCAGGGGAGTAATGTCGACCTGAACATGTAGAAACTAATCACACTAAAAATATGCTAAAAATATCACAGGGGCCTTACCAGCAGTCACAAATGAGCCCCAAGCACAACGAATTCCCACCAGTACATCAGTACATCATACCTAAAAATGTTCTATGGGTATTGCCCTATCATTTTGTAATGCCAGACCAAATATATAGGTCCTACATGGCCTACATGCCCTACACGCCCTATATGTCCTACAAGTCCTACAAGCCCTACATGTCCTACACGTCCTACAACCCCAAAAAGTGCCACAAGCCAATGCAGCGCTCCAAGCTGCGACCATTTTTGTTGCCATGGTGAGTGAAAATAAAATTTGGCGACTTCATTTTAGAACTTTATTCTATAACATTTTAATTTTATTTATTAACCGTATTATATTCTCCAAGACCTCAGCAAACAAATTTATCAGTGAAATTAGATTCAACGATGAACCACAGTGATAACAAGAAACAAAGTGTTAACATTTTGTTTACAGTCAATGTTTCTTGCCAGGTTCGTCTCAAAATCTGTATCTATTCCACTAACAAGTTACATGATAGTAAGTGGTACCAGTAGAAGCACAAAGACCAAATGAAATTATACATCTGTAGCTCTCATTTTTCGATATTAAGGTACCACAGTATTGCGACACATTTTTATCCATTTTTTATGAAATTATTTCTTAACTGATCGGCAACTCAATATTAGTTGTACTGTCATTATAACAAATTAAATTCTAATACTTTCGCATTCCAAAGCAATTATTTGTATTTGAATTACGTCTTACATTAAATCAACCACAAGAACAACGAACCTTGCATGCAATAAACATTATTGTCAATAAAGTGCTATTAGGATTATTATGGCAGAAAATGAACATTACCCTTACTTAGGCTTACACTGAGGTAAAATCTCTATGCTTATAGGCAACTGACTTGATTTCACTCATACTTGTTCGAATTTCAGGTTCTTGATGCTTATGATAGCTTTGACTCGTTCGACTGTACCTCAAGTAATTACTCGGGCTTTCCAAAGGAAGTGCCCGAGTTTAAATTCGGGCTTCGTTTTCGTTTTTTTACTTTCAGTCCACAGTCAAGTCCTTAACACGCACATGCTAGGTGATGCGTACGGGCACATGGCATGGTGAAATGACAGAAGAAGAGAAGTTTTTTGCGGTGCAAAGTCAGCACAAATACTGTGTAAATACGCTCAAATGCACACACCGTTTGTGGTAGACCCTCACTAAAAGATCTTGAGCGTTTTCACAATTGGTCGGTCCACAAACTTTATGAGAGATGTCTTTATGAGCAAACATTTGTCGTGCACTTAGTAAATTTTCACACCTATTGTTTTCAATGTTTCATTGAATGATTCCACTTGTAAAAACCTGTTCCATTTTGTAATTTGGAAAAGGTCAAGAACTGTTTTCTGAATAAATGAGTAAATGAAAATATTCTACCTGATTCAAAAACACAAAACAATGTTGTGGACAAGCACACGAAAGGGTTGAATTGTCTTTAAAACAATGGCATTTCAAATGTTACAAACTAAACTAGTGAATTTAGGTCATGACTATGGTACGTCATAGGAAAAAGGACGACAAGGACATGAACAAAGAGTGTTAAGTTATTCAAAAGAAAGCCTGACGATGTGCGTCTGGATAACAAAGTTTTAAATTTTTTAAATTTTAAAGACAACGTGGCAGGAAAGTTTTATGTTTGTCTTTCACTAATTGCAATCACTACAGATATAATTGATCTTCTTCAGCTTTGTCTCGCTTAAGGTCATCTCAACACATCGCAAGTGTTGCTACTGTTGGCATTTTACACACCGGATGTGTCCTGTCAGCCGGGCCTTTTTGAAGCCCCATTTACACGAGCAATTTTTATGTGACAAATATATTTGATAGTGTAGATGGCACAGCAAATAATTGTCAACAGTTTGAAGTTTAGTGCGCCAGTAATTACTTTGGACACCCGAGATATGCAGACCGAAGAGGCCCTGACAGGGGGGGTCCCATGTCACTTGTCTCAATTTTAAAATCACTCGTGTTGGGGTTTAATCAGCTCTTTCTTGGCCTTGACGTCACTGTCAGAATTTTGATGGGAAAGGATGTATTTTGTCGGAATTTCATTTTATGTGCTGTCACTACTTTTTGGGCCATGGCGCTTGTTGGAATTTACTCTGTCAGGGCTTCACTAAAGGTGAGGCTGTGTAGTCACCCACGAAATATGGTGCATATGAACAAGCAAAAACTTGAAGCTGTTGCGATTATAGCGTTTCTCATATTATATAAACAACAAAGAATGAAGAAAAAGAAGCCTAGGTGTTGGGTAAAGCCCTGGAAAACTCAGCAGTTACGAGAAGCCCAGGGTTTGGCCCAAAATTTAGTTAAAGAACTATGAGAGACTGAGTACAAGTTATTACGACCTTCAAATTTGAGTACAAGTATGAATTTCTAATTTCAAACCAGTCTCCTCTCCTCACTGTTCCTTGTTGTAGCAGACCAGGAGATTGTAGAAACAAGATTGATGCCACTAGTGATCATCCAAAGCACTCGAACAAGATTTGAAAATTCGTACTTGAACTCAACCTCATACTATCTCGTATTCAAATCTAAAGGTCACTATTTTAACTTGCTTTAACAGGTTTCATGAAATAATGTTGGCATTAATTAAACAAGAACCAAAACTGTTACTGACGTCTTAAAGCGGAAGAACAAGCATGACTTGTAAAAGTTCTGAATTTTGTGTTTGCCTATTGTGTTACTTAGAAACCTTGTTTATTTTATTATTCTGTGCATCCCTAGTTGTTGGGAGAAAAATAGTCCTATTAATACAACTTCAAAAATGAGCATACTATTTTTGTTGTCCCACAAGACTAAGTATTTTCTTGGGAATAAGTCACCCACCCCCATCTACCTCCTTCTTCACCACCTCATTCAGAAGATCTCATGTATAGTTTTTGCATATGTTTTTTCTATTTAAAAAAACATACCTGAGGTGTGTGAAGCCTTGTATAATGTGTTGAGGGATGAATACCTACAGCAACGAAGTTCAAAACAACATTGGGAACAAATCGTAGAGGAATTTGAATCCAAATGGCCGTTTCCACGTGCAGTTGGAGCCATTGATGGAAAACACATTAACATGCGTGCTCCCCCAAACTCAGGCTCCGAGTACTTCAACTACAAAAAGCAATTGAGTATTGTTCTCCGAGGTTAGGGTTAGGGTTAGGGTTAGGGTTAGAGGTACTGCAATGTTATCACGGGGTTAACAAATTGTCATATCCTTTCTTCATGGGAGATATTTTCCCTCTCAACATGGTATCATGTGTTTATTTTGTCCTCTAAATGAAAAGGAAAAACAACATTGAGGATAAGGGCTACTACTAGTACCACTGATAAGGATAATGATAATGATAATGATAATAATAATAATAATAATAATAATAATAATGGTGATGATGTTAAGAACAATGATAACAACAAGGATTACATCAAGGCAGAGAAGGGAAAATTTCAAAGCTAAATAGTATATGACATGATGGTGTGCAGATATAATTTTTGCCCATTGAAGTCCATTTTCTTTTCCTTTTGCCACAGTGACTGCACTGATGCCATGAAGAATTCACTCGCTGCAGCCCTGAGACATACACGTAAACCTATGATAGGAGGACGGCGAACGAGAAGAAGGAAATGGCGGTTGCACTGGCCAGGGACTATGCAGAATGCCATAACGACCCAGAGAAAAGTGACAAATCAGGGGAAGAGGCAGCTGCTGGTGGAAGTGATGATTTCAAGGCAGGTGATTTCGTGGCCCTTGTGGAGCCAGATAGCACAAGCACTTCTCCAAGAATCTTGCTGGGACAGATTCTCTCCTTTGAAGGAAAGACAGAGGTTCTCCTGCTTTGGTATAAGCAAGTCAAGCACAGCCTGTACAAACTAACATTGAACGGGGAACAGTGGAAAGAAAACCTGGATTGTCTCGTTCCAGTCAAAGTCCAGTCAGTCAAACAACCTGCAGGATGCTACAAGCTACTAGTCATAGGTGAGTTGTGTAATCTTTGTCTATTGAATCGTTTTGTCGGTCAGTTTTACAAGCACGTGGTTAGCTTCGGGTTAGTTAGAGGGCTGAGAATGACAAAGAAATGTCTCATAGAAATGTTGAAGTAAGAATTAGTTTCGTTCATGAACGAGCGAGCGAGCGAGCTGAAGAGAAGTGAACATTGCAATGTGAGTGCAGGCACATGAATTGTTTGTTCAGTCATCGATCATTGCATTGCTATGGATGTTTAGCCTTTGTGACTTGTGTTGGATTGGCCTTGTCGGTTTTTAGCCCACTCACTGGGCACTGTGGCTGGAAATGAAATGGAAATCATGTCTTCCACCTTAATGGCTCCGTTCTCCTATCTAGTGCCTTTGCCTGATTTTTTTGCGTACAGCAGACTTGAGTTTTAGAGCTACAGCTGACAGTTGTCTTTCTTCCCTTCCAGCTTGGCCAGCCAGCAGCCAGTGGATATCAGTGGTCATCGATTCATTCATTCATTCATTCATTCCTTCATTGTTATAGTTATTTTGTGCTGCACAGTTGTTCATTATTTAGAAACTGAGATTTCGAGCCAGTTCACTGAAACCAATAATGTGCAGGCTAAGCCAATGGACTCTTTGATTTTGTGGTTAGGGTTATGTGATCAGACTCCTTTGCTAATGCCAAAAGTGAACCGACTAGTTAGTTATGGCTGGCTTTTGAAAGAGGAAAGCAAAATGCAAAAGAAACAAGCAAGAATTAAGGAAGAAAAATTGAAAACCCAAATTAAACAAAGTGAAGATTTCCATCCGAATTAGCAGCAGCACAAGGTCACCAGGGATTTTCAGCCATTTGTCTCAGTGGAATCCAGGCTACTCTAACCTAGACATTTTCAATATGTAGATTCGAGCTGACGAAAGCAAGTCGTTTCCATGCCACCAATGAATTATTCCGAGGTCATTTGCCTCCCTTCAGTCAGTCTGTACATGCATGGTGAATAAAGCGAGTTTCAAACTCAGAGCAGGCTCACAACAACTTCTCCTAGAGTATCATTTCTTTCTTTATTTACTGTAGGCACATGCAGGAGTATATACGAAATGATTCACACGATTTCAATCTTCTCAATTCTTGTTGACTACTCTCTTTTATCTACTATAATGATGGTGAGGTTATGATGATGAACTCAAAGAACATGGCAACTAACTGGCCAGAATGGTTGCTCCAAGAAGATCATAGAACTGCTTAAAAAAAAAAAAAACCAAAAAACCAAAAAACAAAACAAAACAAAAAAACAGGAATCATTTCATGCATACTTCTGTCATCCTTTCTATGAGTGTCTAGGAGTGGTGATGATGTACACGATTCACCTGTTGATTGAGTGAGCACTCACGAGACGGAATAAATCTCTTGATGAGGCCTAAGACTTGATGTGCTCAACCGTTCACTTTAGTGCGTTCATTAAAGTGTATATGACACAAAAATTTTTTTTTCGGTTACTGGTCCTTTGATAAGTAAGAGAAACGATTCTGAGCTTAAAAGGGGTCTAAAGTGTTAGAAAGTTTGTTTTTTCGAGCTGAAAAACTCGACATTTTCGCTTCAAAAGTGTCGCCGGAAGCGCGCGGCCAAAAGGTCATGTGACTTGCTTGTGTGACGTCAGTCTACTTGACTCGCATCAAAACATGGCGGAAAGCAAGAGAAAACCTGTGAAGAAAGGAGGACGATACTGTGTGGCCGGAACGTCCAACGGTGAAAGCTGTACGAATACACAATATACGCCGGGAATCTCCGCGCATTTGTTCCCTTCAGAGCCTAGTGTTAGGGCTCAATGGGTTAAATTCGTTCGTCGACATCGTGTTGATTTTGGTGAGCCAGTCGGCAAATTTGCATCTTTGTGTTCAGCACATTTTGAGCAGAGTTGCTTTACCAACAGCTTGGCGTCTTCGCTGCCAGGAATGGAAGGAATTAAAATTATAAGGAACTTAATTCCAGGCTCTATTCCGACAAGGGACACTGTATTACCAGAGGGCCCGCAAGTTCTGAGCGAACGCCAGAAGCGACAAGTAAGCCTTTTTTTTTTTCACATTAAGTCTCATAATCGTTGTTATCAAAAGCTTCAAGGCTTTCATGTGTCATGGCTGTGTACGTATGTGAAGAACACCTAGGTATACTTTGCGAGGTTAAATAAATCAGCATCGTAATCCTATAATCTTGTGCTTACTGAAAGTGGAAGTATGTGAAATCGACGTTTATTACGGTATGTGTTTTTACACGTATTATGTGTGTTTGCACATCTTCTGATGTATTTTGGAGAATTGTTCTGTAACAGGTGTATTTAAGTCAATTTAATCAAATAACCGAATGAAAGAAACAAACATTGTGCAAAGTGATTTGCTATAAAAATTTTCAGTCAGTGAATTTGATGTTACCTTTTTCTTCAGCTGAGGCGAGATGCATTTTCTGACTCGCAACCCGGACCCAGCCAGCCCAAAGAAAGAAGGGAGAACCCGCAAGATACAACCGAGGTTGCTGTAGGTGATGCTGTGATCAGCAATAATGCAATTGAAACCACCTCTGAGGCCTCCACTCCTGTCTGCGATGATTCCTGTGAAAATGTTGTGGCCTCCACTCCTGTCTGCATTGATTCCTGTGAAAATGTTGTATCAGCAGCTCCCAGCTCAGCTATCTGGCATGTGGTCACTATGCCACATACTAAAACGTCTTCATCACAAGATAATGCAGCTACTACCACCATCAATCATACCCCTTCACCAGTGGAAGCATCGCCACTCCAAAACAGTTCTTGTGGGGAGGTTGTGGATAAAAATAAATATAGGAGTCTGCTGAGAGCTAATCAGCGTCACAGGCGCACCATTAAGGATTTGAAGAAGAATATCAGGGAGCTTAAAAATGTAAGTGTGAAATAAAAATGTAAAAGATTATTGTCTATTGCCTTAGGATTTTTGATATTTCCTAGCATTCAGTTTTAAGCTTTTTTCTTTTTGTCACTTATCGTGATAGAAAGTGGATGGAACAGCTTCAGAAGATGAACTGGGCCACAAGCAAGAGGGGGACGAATCCCAAGACTATTTTGTTTGGTCTGGCACTGGTACAGATACAGAAACCGATAAGGAGTGTGATTGGCAGCCGTCACAAGATGACCCTGAAGGGGGAAGCACTGAAGACGATGAAATGGAGGAGGATCTATCAGATGAAACAGTGGAAAGAGATATACGGTGTGGCTTATTTTATACTAATTGTTAATTTTGTTCTGCCTTCATAATGCTTAATTAGATGCAGAACAGTAGGTACATGCACAGGGGCAATAGCTTATGGCCCAAAGCTCTGATCTATTTCGCCTCCCCTCCTCCCCACCTTTTTGAAGTATAATAACAATAATAACAACAGGATCAAAAAAATGGAACAAATTTAACACCTCAACCACTTCTCAAATCCTATTAACTTTATTATCATTATTCTTTGTCATTAATACTAATATTATCACAATTTATTATGATTGCCATTAATAATTATTACACGTATGCCAACAACGTTCGCACGTTATTTATGAACATTTTGCACTTAATTTTCCAGAGTTGATCCAGACACCCCAGCTTTTGAGGAACCCAAGTTCATTGTATTTTACAGCGTGCTGCTACAACTGTTCACTATGTTTTGTTTCAAATGTAAAGAGAGTCGGCCATCAGCAACAATGCAGCAGAATGGCACTATGGTCACTGTGACACAAAATTGTTCAAGATGTAACAAGAAGTATGTATGGAATTCCCAGCCACCTCCTCCACGTGGGAAGTCTCCCATTGGCAATTTGTTATTGAGTTTTTCAATCTTGATGGCTGGAGCTTCAATTAACAAGGTCCTGCTTGTGTTTCGCCACATGGGACTTCATGTGTATTCGGCCCGCACTTATTTCAGGCACCAGAAGTCATTGTGATTTCCTGTTGTTCTCCATCACTGGGAAAGTTACAGGGCAAATCTTATTAGCAAGGTTAAGGAACTGAAAGACGTGGCATGGACTGGAGATGGCAGATTCGATTCTATGGGACATTCTGCAAAATATGGCGTGTACACAATGCTCTGCACAACTATTATGAAAATTGTTCATTTTGAATTAGTTCAGGTAAGTGACTTTTCAACAACTAAAAACATAATCTCCTTTAGTGTTGAATGTTGTAAATGATCTCTCTGTGAGGTTGTTATGTCTCTGATGCTGATTACTCAGACAAGATGTTATTGAGAATTAAAATAATTTGGCTTGTCCCCAGCAATGCGCAGAATGTGCTTCGTTTACCTTAGGCTGCACATTCTTGTGGATTGAGGCATGGCTGATAATGCACTGTAGTGCAAACAAGTATATGGCAGTTAACATAATGAGTCTTCAACACATAAAATTTTGCTTCATTATTAATTTATTGCACAATACAATTGAGAGTTCAATTCTGATAATGGAAAAGAATTTAGGCAATTTTGTAGATGTGTCGCTGATAACAGACTAATGTTTTTGTGTTTTCCATTTCTAGGCTAATGAAACAGGAGGTAGCCAGCAGACAGAGTTGGAGGGGGCAAAGAGGTGCTTTGCGCATTTAAAAACACTTGGCTTGTCAGTTGGTGTATTTGTATCCGATCGCCATCGAGGAATTGCGAACTGGATTCGTGAGAACTGTGCTACTACAAAGCATTACTTTGACATTTGGCACATAGCCAGATCCGTTACCAAGAAACTCCTGGTTTTGAGAAAGGAGAAAGGATGTGGGATTATTAAGGACTGGATGAGGGGCATTCGGAGACATTTACTGGTGTGCAACGTCAACCACAGCTGGTTTTGAATCACTGATTACTGCAAAGTGGAATTCTTTCTTGCGTCATGTTTGCAACAAGCATGAGAATCATCCTGATCCACTGTACCCAAAGTGTCACCATGGTGATCTTGAACCAAGAAAGTGGATAAAAGTTGGTAAGGAAATATTTCGTCGAGTAAGAACTAAGTCCAATATTTTTTTACTAGCAACTGAGTATATAGACACTCCTTCCCAACAAATGGTTATGTGGCATGAATCTCAATATAACATGTCTGTTTGGAATCATGATAGCTGTATTCAGAATGTCAAAATGACCAGTATTAAGGCCAGAAGCTGTTCTTCACTAATGAAGAAGCTCATGTCGGGACCTATAAAAATTGACTTTGTTCACCTTGGACAAATAAAGCTCACTCATTATTAGTGATACATATTGAGACCCACATAAAGTAATGGCTTCAGTTTTTCTTTTCTTGTCAGCCAGGTGATGTCTTTATTTATATGCCATCTTTTAGGTTTGGTTAATGGGGACCTACATGCAAGTGTATTTTGTGGTTGTACTCATGTCATATTCATCGACTTTCTCTGGCAGGAACTACAGCCTATGACAAATTAAAGTCCTTGTTCACTAACATGAAGAAGTTGTCCCCTGATGCACAGACAAGCTGCCTGGAAGGATTTCATGCCACTCTGAACTACTGGCACCCAAACTTGATTTGTTATTCTTGGCTGGGAACTCTTTGCAGGTCCATTATCTTTGTGTAAAAGTAGCATTTCTTGATGTATTTGAGGGTGCTTTATCACAAAAAGGTCACATTTTTGTAACTTTTTCTTAGGAAATAAATTCCCATGGATGTTATTGTACATCTAGTTATGGTTGTAATTCATTCACTTGTTTGGAGCATATGGATTGTTTGGTGGTAATAACTAACCATTACTTTTCTTTGTAGGCACATACTGGGATGGCACTCTTTCCATGTATGGTTTCCCTTTCTGTGTCCTATAATAGTACCTTAAATAAGACTGCTAATTCAAAAGTTGCAGACCTACCAGAGAGTAATATTGATGAAACATGAATAGTGGCAGTCAACATTTTTTCATCGCTGATGTATTAGAGTGAATTTCAATTAAGTGTCATAAGTACATGTAATTCACCTGTTCCCTGTTTAACAAAACTTGTGACATTTTGAGAAACATGCTAAGAAAAAAAGCTCCTCTGAAAATTCTCCCACAAATTTTTATTTTTAGGTTACGTTGACGCAATGAAGGCACTCCTGTTTACTTTGCCTAAGTCAGAAATGAAGGAAGTTTTAGAGAGATATTCTGGAAAAGTGCCCAAGCCGCTTAATCAACAATTCCCAGCTAGGAGAAGTAAAGCAGAAGCTGTTGAAGTTTACCAAACACGAAGGAAGATGAAGAAAACATCACTTTTTCCATCTGGTTTGTTTCTGTGATTTCGAAGAATTTTTTGGATTCTATTATTATATTCAGCAGTCTTTTGTTTACTCTTGTTGTGGCTGCCATTGCCCGAAACGGAAAATACCATAATAGTCTTAGTTTGTCTACCCAAATTTTAAATAAGCATTGTTTCCAGTTTCTCTTGGGACTTACAATGGTCCCAAGGGCAAACAAAAACAATGCTTATTCAAAATTTGGGTAGACAAACTAAGACTATTATGGTATTTTCCGTTTCGGGCAATTGGGAGCTGACATAATTAATTTGGTTCTCACACAGGTAAAGAGTGATCAGGTCATCCAAATAATTTATTATGTTTCAGTGCAAATCCAAATGTCATACTTTGCAGAGAAATTGACTATATGTACTGCTAGTTCACTTGTTATGCCAATACATAACCCAGCTTCACTAAGTTTGGTGGGGCCTTTTGCTTCAAAATGCTCATCTTGATGTCTGGACATGATTATTTGTTACAAGCTTTAGTCAAAACTCTTTTAACCAGAGCTCATCGTGCTTTCATTTTATTTGTTTGCTCTACAGAAGCTGAGCAGTCTACCCTTCAATCCAACCAGAAAAGCAACCAGACCAGTAGTCGGAACACTTCACGAAGGCCTTATACTTGTTCAGTATGCAACAAACCGTTGCGTGGTCATAAAGGCAAATGCAAAAAATAGTGTTGTTAACCTTTCGTAAACCCCCAGTAAATGTTGTGATCTTTTCTGTTTGTTGGTAATTATTTTTAAAAAATTACCATTTGGATAGTGATTTTTAATCAAAATTAATACAAATTTAAAATCTTATCTAGTGCCAAGTAAACCCAATGCACAGTTGTGAAGTTTATGAGAGAAACTACTGAATGACTGTTTGTGAATGGGTTTTTTTAATAAATGTACTTTGGTTCAAACAAAGTGTTTTTGTCAGTGTTCTCTGTCTTTAGAAGTTGCAAATCCTTTTGACTGGTGGGACTGGTATTTAGTTCTAATACTGTGATAGATGCAAGCTGGGAGTGGCCTGGTGTTATCCCAACCCATGTAGCCACAAAGCCATCGTGTGGTCCATCTGTATGCAACAGCTCTTATGAACCTGAAAAATAATTTGAATGGATCATTTCAGGGTGCAAAAGGTCTGTGAATATGTTTTGATATTAATTCTGAAGGGACTCAGGGCCTTTTCTGCTTTAGCTAAGAACAATGGACCTTCACCCCTTGTCCTTCCCCTTTACCTTCAACCGTTAATTCCTTATGTTTGTTTATTTAATCAGCGACAATAATAATTTGAGACAGCACAGCAATTAATTTTTGCTAATGGATTGGAAAGTAAGGCTATCATGTGAGCAAATGAGTGCTATTTGCTATTATTTTGAACAGCAAAATTAAAATCGATATGCGAACCGCCGGGAAAGCAATCATGCTTGGATGACTCTAAAAAGAACTACTCAGTCTTTATAATAATTACTATTATGACTATACCTATGTTGATGATTCAACAGCAATTTTTTATTCTATTTTCACGCTTAACATACATTCTGGCAGATTTTGTACTCATTCATTTTCCGACACTCCACCTCGGCGGCGGTAATTTCCTCCGTCCTTATTTCTTAACAGTGGCGCCACTTGAAG
>NC_090884.1:40003360-40005860 GCF_036669925.1 Montipora capricornis
TCCTGTAGAACTATTAGACTATCAAGTTTCAATGGTCTACGCCGCAAATTGGCCAAGGTAGCTCTATTTATATACTCAATATAATATTGGGTTGATTATATGACGTCATCACTCATCTCATTTGCATATTTTACCCATTTTTCAAACTTTAATATCTCTGGAACTAAGGAAGATATTTGCAAACAGTAAGTGGCGTTTTTGTTCTTTCATGGAATTCTATGCGATACACTCAAAAAATCAAGGAGTAAAAATTTGATCATAGTACCACTTTAAGAATAAGTTCTGGTGGTGAACTATTAAGACCTATAAAGAAGCGTTATCTATTGGAAGTGTCGAGCGAGAACAATGCACAAGGTATTGAAAAGGAAGACAAAGAAGCTATAGCCAAGAAACAACGTCCCCCAGTACGACTTCCCGCTCAGAAGGCAATTCATAGAATTCAGGAACAATTGGAAATGAATACTTGACATGAATGATATCAGATTCATCTCCATACTTCTCTTAAACATTTATCCTTTGCTAATCATTCCATACTATTTCTTATCTAATCGGCCGGGAGAGTGTCATAAATTATGTAATTATGATGTACTTCTTGAGATTTACACAACAAAGGAAACATTTGTCTTGATCATCGTGATACTACGTCGTTACAATAGTTGTAACACTCATTGTCGAAGCTGCTGTTCCAAAACAAAAAGCAGAACTGTTTCTCCGGCTACTCAACCTTTCTCAAATTATTTAGAAGCAAAAAAAAAAGACAACAAAACCGAAAATCAGATATTTCTTATGCATACTGTACTATTAACTCCATATAAATAAGAAAAGCCATATTAAAGACAACGTGTTCCAGCCATGTACTTCTAATTGCTTTATCTAAAGACAGGACAGGAGCTTTCTTTCCCCAAGTAACTATGCCTGGGTATCATTTGAAGGCTTCACAGAATCCTACAATTGTGCAACTGGACAGTCAACTATTATTGGAAAGAGGAATGACGAGGATGGCTTATACAACGTAATGTGAAAGTCAATTCATAGTGTGCCCATCCCCTCCCACTCCCTCTGGCAGACCCCGGGCCATGGTTGGAGTTGACTCGAGCACAAATGCTACTGAAAATATTTAATGGTGTTGAAATTGTACACACACAGAAACTAAAAACATTTTCCTTTGTGTAATTACAGAAACTTTACAAAGGGGCATGGCAAAGTGTTTCTTATGAAGGTGCGTGCCTGGATGTAACAGGATTCTCCCTTATTTACTTTTTATTTACTCATTTATCTTTTCTTTTTTACAAAAAGGGGATGGGGGGTCTGTATGGTCCTCAAGAAAATTGGAAAAAAAGGCTGTGTTGTAAAAGTACATTAATAAACTTTAATGTAGAATTCACGAGTCAGGTTGTGGATTTTCCTTCATGGCATAGTCTTCTAAAATAAAAACAAAACCCAATTACATTTTGTTTCTGGGCGAATGTTGCAACACTTTAATCGAAAATCGCTCTATTCACTGGTTTGGTATATGCTAACTATAACGCATATAATTATGGTATTTCAGATAAACCATCCAGAACTACTAAAATGAATTAATAGTTGCTTTTATATTCATGATCTTTGCTTTTTTGTTACAATTAGGTAAGCACGGAGATGATAACACTGAACCTAACAGGAAGATTGTCTCCAATGCATTTTATTGGTACGAAGTGGAGGATGAAATAAAGGAACAGGGCATGAACTGGACTTTCAAGGGAAACAAGGAGAAAGAACTTGATGGCATAATGGCTGAGATAGACCATTTACGATGTGGTGAGCTGTACAAACATACAGAAGAGGATTGTTCTGACATCTGCAAAAAAGAGACATGACACTGGACACGATACCCATTTACAGTTAACGCAGTGGGTGGTTTGCAGTCGTTTTACTTAATCTAAAATATGCTTTGTGCAAATTGGAGCACTTCAACTGTGTGGGTAAGTAAGATTATTATCTTCATAACTTGTAAGAAAATAATAGCATTCCTTAATTTCCCGCGCATTTCCCACAATGCCATGGCACTGTTACTATAGGTAAATCTGTTAGCTGATGATAGAAGTCCTTGTTAAATTTCACGCGGAAAGCTGATATCGCACGAATCGTGTAGCAATGACCACAATATCAGTTTTTCAATGTAAAATTAAACATAGGATTCATGAGTCACAGTGTGGATTTTCCTTCATAGCATAGCCTCCTAAAATAACAACAAAACCCAATTACATTTCATCTCTGGGAAAATGTTGTAACATGTAACACACACCGGAAGCCATTTCAAATCAACTATCTGAAGGATGGGGGGCATATTGAAGATGGTGGGCTTGTAAGAAACCTGCTGCCTCAGATGGGGGGGGTTATAAGGATAAAGTGAGACTTTGGTATTAGAGAAATGGGACTTACTGGACAAAGCGTTTTGTGGGAGAAAGACCAGGTGGTGATGATTGCAGTTGATAGATAATTTGAGTATGAATTTTCATTC
>NC_090884.1:40010860-40015860 GCF_036669925.1 Montipora capricornis
ACTAAATAGATCAATATGTGTGCACACAGACTTTCACAGCAGGTATGGTAATTTCCAAATGTTGTGCTTGCACGTTGATTTCATCTGTTGGTGGTCTAAGCAGTATTTAATTTGTAGAAACAATTTTAAGAACATTTTGAGGCTGGTTTTGCCGAAAACACCCGATATACAAGATCAAAAATAGACGCTCCATGAGCGTACACTGGGTTGCCTGCGGTAGGTGTTACTCAAAAACAGAAGGGACTGGGTTGGGTGGTATTAAGGGGCAGCGTTCCAGGCAATTTTTTCAAGTCAGGGGTCCGTACCAGCAGAGGCCCTTTGGCTTACATGTTCATACGACAAAAGAGACCTTTTTCTGAGGTTAAAAACCTGGCTACCGGCCTCTTAATCATTTGTCAAAAAGAAGAAATTCCTGTCATCTTGGTAATCCAGCTGCAGATTAAAAACTCATTGCTTATGTGTGGTAGTGCAGTAACAGAGTGCTTTATTCCATATTTGTCAACTGAGCTGCATTTTGTCTTCTAGGAGATTCAAGTTGAATTTGCGCCATATATAGCTCTAATAGTACACAATATTGTTTTGGCATTGTATATCATTGTAGTGCCATGGTAGAAGTCTTAAGTAAATAGCACCCTGAGAAGACATGTGGTTACTAGCAAAGTGCTGAACCCAGAAAGATGGAAGAAAATGAAAGGGAATCGAGAAACATTGGCTTCTGGGCTGACATGTTGATCATTTTCAAGTTCCCTCACAAATTCTTTTCACCACAAGTCTAAGCATGAACTCTGAGCATCTGACAGCTTTGTAATACAAGAGTTCACTGAGGTTAAGCGTTGTCCAGCAGGGTTAGTATCTGGATGGGTGACCTAAAAAAAAAACAAGTGGCAACAGAAGCATGCAACCGAAAATTCTATTCTACCTCGCATTTGCATACAATCAGAGGTCACGTGAGATAGCAAGCATGTGATATCCGAGCTCAGTGCGAGTTTTGTTGTCCGAGCAAACAGTCGTGTTACTCTCTGGTAGTGCAGTTTTTCGCTTTTTCAGACTTTTATTACGCCCTTCGATCATTATGGCCGGAGGGAAAGACGCATCCAAACCTGTTAGCGAAGAGCAGTTATTGGAAATCCACCCGGACGAAGACAACGGCGAAATGTCCGGAGAAGATGGATCGAACACCAGTGCCATGTCGTGCCAGGCACAAGCAAGCGACTCGAACGTTTCGTTGTCGCAGGCTGATGTACAGCTCCTGTCGTCAGCAATACTCACTTTGTCGAAGAAAATAGACAAATTCGAGGACCTCCCTTCTCAAGGGAAAGGGAAAGGCAAAGGAAAAAGGCCGAGGGATGATCGAGAACAGCAACACGATCTTCCCGCCAAAAAGCCCGCGAAGGACAGCTCGAGCTCCTCGAGCGCTTTAGAGAGCGAAGAAACCGAAGATATTCAGGCTCTCATGAACAAAGTAGCGGGGGATGACGGCGATATTGATGAGGAAGACGATGAAGAGGAGGACGATATTCTGGCGGATTTAGAGAAGGAGTACGCCTCCGAAGACATGACGGGCAAAAATATTAACAGCCCACAGCTCGCCAAACTTCTTAGCAAGATGTTTCGCAACCGGCTTCCAGACAAATTGCTGAAAGAAAAACTTGAACGCCAAGCTAGACCGGAAAATTGCGAAACTGCTAAACCCACAAGAGTTAACCCGGGCATTTGGCGCAAGCTTCGCGAACCCACTCAGAAGCGGGATTTGCAGATGTATAAAATTCAACAAGCCCTCGTTAAAGGAATTATTCCAATTGCTCGCTTGACTGATCTGTCCATGACAGATAAGAAAGGCTTAGACCAGGACGGGGTTAAACAGATCAAACAATTTGGTCTCGACGCCTTATCCTTACTAACGCATGTAAACTACGAACTTAACATGCAACGGAAGCAATTGATGAAGCCTGATATCGGCAGGGACTATGCCTCTCTCTGCTCACCTCACGTGCCGTTCACCGACTGGCTGTTTGGAGATGACCTCCAGAAACAGCTGAAGGACATCGGAGATGTCAACAAAATTGGTGCCAAAGTTCAAGGTCACAGAGGTCCTCACAGGCCCTCGACTGGCTATGCCAATAACAACAACTCTAAAGGGTCTTACTCTAACCGAAACAATTCAAAAAACTCGAAGGGCCAAACCTTCCGGCCTTGGCGACACAAGGACCACCAGAAGTCCAACACCAACAACAAGAGGGCAGCTCAGTAGCCCAAACAGTTCACACGGTAAATGCTATTTCAAATTTTGTTGCTGGTAATATAGCTAACCACATCTCCAGCTGGAGGTCTATTACCACAGACCCAAGCATCCTTGAGATTGTTTCAGGCTATTTCATTGAATTTGAAAGCATACCATCTCAGCCAGCTGTACCGCATATTACATTTTCTAAGGGCGATGATCTCATCATTGCTGGAGAGATAAATAAACTCCTTGAGAAAAGAGTAATTAACAAAACTACTCACTCTGACAATGAATTCATATCCACTGTCTTTACTCGGCCCAAAAAAGATGGGTCTCATCGACTAATTCTAAATCTTAAACAGTTGAATGGATATGTCACATATCACCACTTTAAAATGGAGTCTCTCCAGTCAGCGGTACAGCTACTTAAGAAAGATTATTGGATGGCGGTTTTAGATCTCAAGGATGCTTATTACTCTGTGCCTATAAACCCCCAGCATAGAAAATTTCTCAGATTCCAATTTAATGGATCTCTTTACGAGTTTACTTGTTTACCTAATGGGCTCTCATCAGCGCCTAGGGTATTTACAAAACTCATGAAACCAGTGTATGCAACTTTAAGGTCAAAAGGATACCTTATCGTAGGGTACATTGATGATATCCTTTTGTTGGCAAAAACACCCCATGAATTAGCCCAAGTAGTGGCTGAAACAATTGCTCTGCTTAAATCACTGGGATTTACAATCCACGAATCAAAATGTGTCACAACACCAAGCCAGGTTGCCAAATTCCTGGGGTTCTTCCTGAACTCTAAGGACATGATCATTTCTATGATTCCAGAGAAAGCAGCCATAATCAAATCTAAGTGTCTCAATCTAGCCCAGCTCAAAGGACCTATCCCAATTCGAGATGTGGCCTCTGTTGTGGGCCTAATGGTGTCAGCATTTGAAGGGGTCCAGTATGCACCCTTGTTTTATAGGTCCCTAGAAAATGATAAGACATATGCTTTAAAAAGCAATGGATGGGACCTTGAAGGGAAAATGACACTCTCCCCTCTAGCAACACAGGACCTTTCATGGTGGATCACCAATGTTGATCAACTTCCCAAAGCAATCATGCCTAAGCCAGCCGATCTAACTCTCATGACTGACAGCTCTCTTAAAGGCTGGGGAGGGGTGATTGAGGGTTCATCATGTGTGGCTCGTGGCAGGTGGTCACACCAAGAATCCTAGCTGCATATTAACATATTGGAGTTGAAGGCCATTTTGCTAGCATTGCAGGCTCTCTGTAACCATATGCAAAATAACCACATAAAAATCTTATGTGACAATACTACTGCCGTTGCATACATTCGTAATATGGGAGGTACAAAATCCAACGGCTGCAATGATATTACTAGGGAAATTTTTATGTGGTGCATAGACCGAAAGCTAACACTATCCATTTCCCATTTACCAGGGAAACTTAATACAGAGGCAGATAAAGCTAGCCGTGAATTCAACAATAGTAACACTGAATGGTCACTAGACCAAACGGCCTTTACTGAATTGAAATCAAAGTTGGGTGAGCCTGAAGTCGATATGTTTGCATCTAGACTAAACCACAAGACGCCTCGCTATATAGCCTGGGGCCCAGACCCTGGAGCAGTAGCCATTGATGCCTTTACTATAGATTGGTCTAAGTATAACCTAATCTATTGTTTTCCTCCATTTAGTCTCATCGGCAAAGTACTTCAGTTCATTCAAGAGAGCAAAGTAACAGCCATTTTAGTTTACCCACATTGGCCAACGCAGTTCTGGTACCCACACCTGCTTCAGTTAATGAAATCTCCTCCAGTAACAATCAAAATGCGCAAGAAGACTCTAACATTGCCTCATCAACCAGACAAAATTCACCCTCTCTTCCCCAAACTGCAACTTCATGGATGTCTTGTGTCAAGTCATCATTAATTGATCAAGGTGTATCAGGAGAACCTTTGAACACTATTTTGGAATCATGGCGTTCAGGGACCCGTAAGCAATATCAGACATATGTTTCAGCGTGGGTTAAGTTTTGCAGTAACAATTCTGCCAGTCCAATGAACCCAACCTTGCAACAGGTTTTGGAGTTCTTTTCTCTTCAGTCAAAAACTGTCGGTTACAGTGCTGTGGCGACTGCGCGGAGTGCATTGTCAAGTTTCCTCAAAATAGATGGCATAAAAGTCGGAGATCACCCACTAATTTCGCGGTTCATGACTGGTTTATTCAACCAAAAGCCTGCTCTGCCTCGTTATACTGAGACTTGGAACCCACAGATCGTACTCAACCATTTGAAAACTTATCCAACTACTGGAACTTTGTCTCTAAAGCAACTCACTCAGAAACTGGTCATGCTTATGGCACTGCTCTCAGCACAAAGAACCCAGACTCTCCAAAAGTTATCCTTGGAGGATATGAGTGCAACGCCTGGAAAGTATACATTCCATATGTCCTCTCTCTTAAAGCAAACCAGAGCTAAAGGTGGTCAGAATAGACACTTATTGCCTATCAATTTTACCAGTTATAATGCGGATAAAAGACTTTGTGTTGTTGAACTTTTGTCAGCTTATATTGAAAGGACAGCCCCCCTTAGGGGAAACTCTAAGCAGCTGCTGGTTTGTTATGCAAAACCTCACGGACCTGCGTCTAAGGACACAATATCTAGATGGATACGACAAACTATGAAGGATGCAGGAATTAATACCTCAGTGTTCAAACCCCACAGCACAAGGGGTGCAGCAACATCGGCCGCTAAAGCC
>NC_090884.1:40018360-40028360 GCF_036669925.1 Montipora capricornis
CGTAGCTTTTGGTTGCAACAAACAGACTAAATACCGCAAAAACCCAAGTGTAAGCTTCCATGCTTTCCCAAAAGATGAAAGACTTCGCCAAGCTTGGGTTCGAGCGATCGGAAGGACGTCACTGCCAAAAAATCCTCGTCTTTGCTCTGAACATTTTGAAGCCGGCTGCTACGAGGATAGAGTCAGACTTGAGGGTGAACCCCTCGGTTCGTGCCGTTGGAAAAGAAAGCTCAAGCCGGATGCTATCCCCACGATCTTCTCACACAAAAAACCCGCGCCTACTCGTCTTACCAGCAGAAAACGAGCAGAGACAAAACAACGAGAAGAGGTTTGTACCCAAAACTCGAGACCTTTCTCTTGAGAAATGAGTACTTCATTTTCGTTACATCTTTTTTGTTACAAATCTTTGATTTTTTGAAGCAGATCTTCGTTTTATGGTTTGAAATCATTGCCTGAAAGTGTAGTTAATTCGCGGTCGAATTCTTATCTCACCACACATTAAAATAAATTTTGTGTTAGCTAGAAAAGATGACAGATATTTTTTTCTAGCATTAGTTTAATGGTCAATATTCCATCATATTTGGCGCGTTTATAAATCTTCCCTTCAACCTTGAGATCTCCATTTTTCAGCGGTAATCGTCGCACCTTCGCTTTCATCAGAAATACCCATAGATGGGCTCAGATTGTCATCACACTGTTCCATAGTCATCTTTTTTTTGTTTTTTTGTTTTTTTAAAAAAAAAAACTTTTTCACTTCTGTTTCATCCTATATCTATCTAGACCCTAGATGCCATGTTACAAAGCACGTCGCATTCGAAAAATGACGAAAATGAAGAAATTACTGAAGAAGTCACTAATGAAGAAATTGATACAAGCTTACTAGAAATCGAACGTCCAACCACATGTGAAATGGCTTCGCAAACAGAATGGCCGGAAACAACCAGTGTACAAATCAGTGAAACATCAAGAACTGTAACGGTTACAACCTGTGATGTTGGATGTCAATTCCCCCTTGACATTACAGAGGAAGCTTTATCAGATCATAGTTACGTTTTGAAAACCATCCAAAACACAGCACCCAGCAATTTCTTACCTGACAATGCTGATGACATTGAAAAAGATTCTATTGTTGTTGAAGATGGATATGATTCCCAAGTTGAGCTTTTTTCAGATTTGGATGATGATGCTCCCCCTGTCAGGTGTGAAAGAAGTGAATGTGTAAAACTGAATTCTGAAATGGAGCTAGAAGTTAAAGAACCCATGGACATAATTGTTTCTCAAGAAACAGCCACCAGTGGCTCACAATATACTCCAAGTTTAAAAAATGAAGATGGCTTCGGTACATGCAGCTCTCAGGACTCACAAGAATCTAATAGTGACAGTGCAAACGCATGCACACATAACACTTACAAAGAACGAGTTTTCATGGTTTATGAGGAGCAATTGAAAGAGTTATTAAGATTTTGCCCTAAGTGGGGCTCTCTAATAATACCTGAGAGCACTGTTGAAGTTGAAAATGAAGGCTCTCAGCTTTCTCTAAAACTAACTTGCATCAATAACTGTGAGTACCTGTGGCAATCACAGCCACCATTGGCCAATATAAAAGGTGCTGGAAATCTGCTTTTCACAGCTGGGATCTTTTTTTGTGGCATTCCCTTCTCGAAATTCGCGGCACTGTCGAAGTTGATAAATCTTAAATTCATTGGTAAGGGAACATATTTCAACATTAGAGAACAGTACATCTTTCCTGTTGTAAGAACGACATGGCAGCAGCAACAACAGGAGATTTTCAGTGAATTGAAGGACAGGGAAGGTGGTGCTGTTTTAGCTGGTGATGGACGCTGTGACAGTCCTGGACATTCTGCAAAGTATTGCACTTATACATTTTTAGATGTAACAAGCCAAAAGGTCATTGATTTCAATGTGGTATCTGTGTCTCAAGTAGCTAATTCTAATCAAATGGAGAAAAAGGGATTTGTTGACACTTTAGCAAACATTGAGGCTAATGACATTGAGGTCAAATTGATATCAACTGACAGACACACTCAAATAAAGAAGGAAATGAGAGTAAACCATGCAAACATAGATCACCAGTTTGATCCTTGGCATCTGGCTAAGACAGTCAGTAAGAAGTTATCTGCAGCATCTAAAAAGTCTGGTTGCTCAGACCTTGCACCGTGGATTCCGTCCATTGTCAACCATTTGTGGTGGTGCGCGGAGAGCTGCAATAAAGATCCAGAAGTACTGCGAGAGAAATGGTTATCAGTAATGCACCACGTGACAAACAGGCACAGTTGGCCAGGAAACAAGACTTTCCACAAGTGTGACCATCCACCACTTTCACCAGAGCAGCAGCGCAAGAAGAAGTGGCTCAAACCTGGTAGTGCAGCACATACAGCACTTGTAAACATTGTTAAAGATAAGCTTCTCCTGAAAGACATCATCCACCTCACACAGTTTGTGCACACCACAGCTCTAGAAGTGTATCATTCAATGTACCTCAAGTACTTGCCAAAGCTGCAACACTTCACCCATGATGTCATGAAAGTTGCTACTATGTTGGCAGCACTTGACCACAACAACAACGTTAACAGACCACAGGTAAGCTTCTTGAGATTTTCCCCCTTCTGCAGTGGATAAATTAATAGATGGCTTGTGAAAGAGCAGAAATTATATTTTGTGTAACTCATACTCCAAATCAGTTAATGAATAAAAGAAAGGTTTATTAATATACATACTTTACTTCAAACTAGGCCATCATCCAAGCTGGCGAATGTCAGGGGGAGCCTAGATTTAAAATCTCCTGGAACAAGGTGTCCAAGAGATTTGGAGCTGAACCAGTCCTGGAAGAGAAGTCCTATGAATATCTTGAGGACATGCTGCAAACAGCATTTTTGTTGGCAGCATCAGGAAAGAAGCCAGCCCCTAAGCACAAAGATAGGTCTGGGGTTATGGCACCACTACAAAGGCCTAATCGGAATGACATTATTGAAGCAAGAGTCCGGTTATCTAGATTTAAGAAGAATTAGCTATAGTTTAACCTACAACTAGACTCCATGTGCAAATTTATTAATACAGGGTCACTTATAAATATATTTATTGAGTAATTTTCATTTCAGTGTGGGAAAACCAAAACCCTAAGTTCTTACCTGGCTAATCTCAAATGACAAAGATGATCCAATGAACCAATCAAGATAGAGCAACATAATATGTCAATGTTCTTTGTAAACTATCATAGACTCTTGCTTAAAATTTACAAAATCGTTTCTCTTTGTTAAAAGAAATATAATTAAGTTCCTTGAAGATACATGTTATCTGATTAAAATATTGTTTTACAGTGAAAATATTTTATATATTTAAAAAGTCTCTCCAGGCTTCATCGAGCTCACTGTCAAATGAGCTGTCATCATCATCTCCTGCTATGTATCCTGTGTACATGCCATCTGGTGCGGGAAATGTAGCTCTGATTTTTTTTACAGCACAAGATGGTATTACACGGCGAATGTTTTTACCAAGGTAGCCATGGGCCCACCAGGTAAACTGCCTGTATGCAGCATACCGCAATGACCTGAATAAGAAAATTTTCCAAAATGAGGAGAAAAATATTGTAAGCTATGTTTGCCAATAAATAAAAGCTTAATTTTAAGCTTAACTTGAGTGAAGGTACAGCAATGTGTTGACCAGATTTCATTTTTAGTTTTTCTTTTGTAATGAATATCACTTATAAATATATTGCAGTAGTGTCCTGTTAATAACAGTTGTCTGAAGCATTTTCTGGAACATCATTTATCATCCTAAATAAAAATATTACTTTTGTTTATGTTGTTGAATTTGCAATCTGTCTTCTCACTAAAAAGCAACAACCGATTAAGTCGTTTGATAAACTAGATTTTTACACAAGATAACACACCTGTTAGATACTTGTTCCCTATCAGGAAGGCCGGCACTTTCACGATCGTGCAAGCTGACCAAAGCGGTCCATAGTACATCTCTGTTGAGGCACACCGCCTCAAAAATATCGTGTGACGTAATGCAAGACAGGTCTAGGACGGAATGTCCGGGACAACAGCTAAGTTGGTTCGATCTTTCTGACGAATTTTATACTATAATGGGATCAGGCCACAAATGATTATTTCTAACAGTACAGAAAACGTTCTCTGTACATTAAATTTCTAAAGAATCAAATGGCCTTTATGAACGAGCAATCTCAAAACAAAGAAATTAACAACAGTTTAATTCCATTACCACAGATTTATTACCACCTCATTTGTTTATACAAAAATAGCTTAAGAAACACGGCTTTTCGGAAAAAAAAAGCATCGATGACCTCTTTACATATACATTGCAGTGTACCTTCAACAATTTTGGACAAAAATGTCAGCTCTTTACAGCAAACGCATTCTTTTTCACTCGGCATTGCAACACATCGTTCACATGAGCACCAAGACGTGTTTGACTGGCGATTCTCGTTTCCATCATTTGAAACTGAATCTTCTTCTTCTTCTCCTTCTTCTTCTTCTGCGGCACTTTGTGGTTGTTCTTCGCTAGAAGAATACTCCGGTTCAAACTGATACGGCGAAATCTGCGACATGTTTACAATAAACACAGCATGGATCAGGTCAGCAGATTGCAGCGAGCAACCACGATACGTCATCAGCCCACAGTGCACTGCGCGCTATTCAAGATGGCGGCCGCCGGAAGTTCGAAGTGGCTGAAAGGCTGTTCTTTGAAAATCGAAAAGAAAATCAGTTCGCTAGGTAAGGCATTTTTTTTATATCAGGTCTATTAATAAGCACATTTGGAACATTTTAAGCGATATTTGTAAAAACAGTGGAGGGTTCCTTTAATTCAAAGATTCGACAAAGATTTTGAAGAATTCATCGATGTCGAACAATACTCGGAAATCCAGAACTCGGACAAGTTGAAAGTCATAGTCCACGAGAAGCAGCAAAACGCTATTGCCAACAAATCGTGTGATAGCCCTGATGTCCAGATAAGAGTTTGTTTACATTTTATACAAGTTAATTTATATTAGGATGCCAACTCTTGTTGGGTTCAACCTCATTCACAGGCCATCTATCTAGAGCTAATAAATTTAAATGATTCTAAACCAACTTGAGGTCTAACTATACAGACCATCCTGCCTGCAGCCTTGTAGTCTATCATAGCACAATCAGCTTTGAGGTCTATTTAATTGTCAATAATTGTCAAACATCCTGCTTGGTAATATTAGAGTGTATTCTCTACAAAAACCATTAACAAATTATGAAGAAAAAAAAAACATTCGTATTTAGATACACCGATACACCCTGATGAAGGCCACTGAATGTGACTAAAATATTGGTGTAACTAAATAATATTGTCTTTTTCCTAATTTCTGAATGGTTTTTGGCAGACAATTCTAATGGAGATGCTTGTTATGAGTGCTGTAATCTAAAAAAGTATCCAGACTCCCCTCACAAAATGAGGATTGATTATCTCCCAACCACACATTTAAAGAGAACTAGAATAATCACCTTTGTCCTTATAAGTGACTGCTGTATGCAAAATGTATACCTATTGGTGTACCTTTAATGTACATGAGATTTTGGTGGGAAAGGATATTGATTTGGTGCCAAGGTTAAAAAGTACAGTAGACACAACAACTAAACATTTTTTTTGGAAAAAGCAACATCCTAAACAAAACTGTAAGCTTCATGAGTCCATGCACCCAACACGTCCATGCTGGGACATCAAATTCTGAATAGAAATACAAGTTACTGGATTTGCTCAATCATAAAATTGAAGATAACAGTGTAATGTTTCATATTTCAGTTGTAATGTAACAAAATGAAAAAAGTGGTTATGTGGACTTAATATAGTGATGAAGTCTGGACCTGTTTGACATCAGGCTTCAAGAGACCTGAACAAATGTAACTGAGCTTCATAAACTATGGAACACTGCATTATGCTGCCTTTTTTAATTATGCTGAAAATGTTTTATTTATTTATTTATTTCATAGCCCAATACAGCTGTGAAGGAAACTCAAAGAAAGATATGTTTTGCTGGTCGTAATATGGGGCTGACAGAACCTATGGAGGAAGATGTGAGTAAAAGTCAGGTCAACTTCATATTCAAACGTTAGTAAGTTCCACTGTTTCTGTGAGCTAAAGACCTTTTTTTAATAGAAAAACGACACTAGGATATAAAGATAGATAAAGCTGATATTTCAATCAAAAATCATCATGATGTACTCACTACAATTCTTGGAAACCCAAAGGCACCAATCTAAAACGTTTAAGTCATGAACGAAATTTACTGGAGGCTTTCCACCAGAAGTCCTTTTGCTGACAACAGTCATAATCTATTTTGCCAATTAGCCAGTAAACTCTGGTCCTTTTTGTTATCCTTTTAGAAAATCGATGCACAAAGCGACAAAGATCTCAAGCACAAATCTAGAATTTATGGAAAGGATAAGCCTGACGCTAATCTAACAGAATACCAGAGAGCAGTAAATGATGTTTCTTACCAGATAGTCCAGAACAACCAAGTGCTTTTGGTTGACAGGAGAGAGTTAATGAAACAAGCCCAAGCTCAAGTGCAGAAAACATACACATTCAAAAAGGGCTACTCTAGATCGGCATCTGCTGATAATAATCAACAGAAGAAAACAGAGACATGCAAACAAGAGAAGACATTCAAAGAGGAAAGAGCCATTAGGCACATGGAGTTGACTGAAAAAATCAAAGAAACCAAAAACATGATCAGGTATAAAACTTTAAGACGGGACAAGTGTGCTTCTGCCAAAGAATGGAAAGCTTGTGAGATGTTAAGTGATGAAATCAAGAAATTGCTGTCAGAAAAAGGTCAACTGGAAAGAGAGCTTGTGCTGCTTGTACGGAAACAGAAGAAAAATCAGTGGTGGGAGAAGACAGGCTCATCTGAACAACCTCCAAGAAAAAGAAGACAGCTAATTCATCTGAAACAACTTCAAAGAAAAAAATGCTGTCGAGTCAAAATGATATCAGAAATGCATTTGGTAATGCTGGCAGAGAAGGAAGTACAAAAAGCACGAGTGTTGACACTTCAGGCCCAGAAGTGGTTGTTGTAAGCGAGAGTGAATCAGTAGTTACACAAGTTGCAGTGACAGCTACAGCCACAGTTACTAGTAGGCCAGGATCTGTTGTTGCAAGTGAAGGTTCACTGAGTGCCTCTGTGGGTGGATGTGCAGTGACATCAACAGCCACAGCCACAACAATTTCTACTAGTCAACATGTCGTTTCGAGTGAAGCTCAGTAAGTGCTTCGGTTGGTGATGGTGGTAAAGGCATGCAAATCGAAGCAACAGCGATCACATCTACTACACACAGTCAAGGTCTTGACACCACCACAAAAGACAGCAGTACAGCACAGGATTTTTGAAGGAGCCCCCCCTCTACAGAGACACTGTTGAGGGAGGGCGTTTAATTGAACTCTTTCAGTTTCAAGAAAAAAACCGTAACTTATCATATCATTGATGGCCAATTGACAATTTCTCGGTTGGAGGGTTTGACTCTTTCACAATAAGTTGATGTTAGACAATATGTCTGTGAAAATAACCACGGAATTGATTGTAAAGTCTGCCCGCCAATGGTACACATTGCTGCAACTGTGCAAAGGTATGGATACTGGAAGCTAAAATCTGCCTACATTTGTAGCATGGACCACGCACAACCATGCCAGATATGCCGGCCAGCTGATCCTCCGATGATAAACGCACAATCAGCTAAGAACTATACCACGGCCCATGCCAAGCGCAAGTTCCTACGCATGCCTCTGGCCTGCATTCCAGTTCCAGTTGATAAGGGATCTGTAAACTTTAATAGCTAGCACCCTAAAGCAAATCAATGAGACGAACGACCTGAAAGAACTATCAGCAAAGACTCAGTTTCCTTATTGATAACAGCGTGCACGTCAGATGCAGAAAGGAAGCATTTAAGATACGCAATTAGTGAGACTAGTAACTTATCCAGAAGAGCGTTGAGAAGACAGTTTGGATTTGAAGACACTGCAAAACGAAAGGAGGAGGTAGAAACATCTCTGGGAAAGCAAGCAGAAATAAGAGAGTCGGTGTACAGACTTGCAAACGTTAAAGAGAAGGCTGTCCTCCTCTCTCTTGGAGTACAATTATCTGAGTAGAGTGAGGAATCTACATCGGAAAGTAAAATTGACGACAAGCGCTGTAGTGGTGGTGAGCAGGAGACAGCTATAGATTCCAGCCAGCAGCTTCATTCTGATGACTCAAAACATCACGATCATTTGCAAGAGCATGAATTACAAGCAAATGAGGAAGACAACCAACAGGAGCACCAGCAGGCTGGATTCAGGGACAATCACGAATTGCCCTTAAGTAAACAACGATCAACTACTGGAGAAATGTATATGAATGCAAATCAGCTGTTTGACATGTTAAGAGCATATAGGCTAAACTGGATGCCTTTTGTTGAATTACTGAAAACTGAAATCCCCAGTGTCACATCAGAGGCCTTGGATCAGCTTCTTCTTGACTTTGCCTCCCAACTTCCGTACCTGGATTTAAAAGAAAATGAGGAACATTTGATAGAGGAAAGTCGGCAAGTAAACCTAATGAATAGAAGAATGGATGAAATGAATGACGAGAATGTGGTATCAGAGTCAGAAGAGTGGATCAATGTAAACAATGTCTTAGGCGCTGAAAGGCGAGAACTGATTTCGAAGAAGGTAAAAAGTCTACGAAAACAAGCAACAAGCGAAGCCACGAAGAAAATAGAAGCTGAGAGATTTTTGAAAAGGAAACGGAGCAAACACGTTGGTACAATTCTGAAAAAGTATCCTTATATCGGAAATGACACAGAAAATTTCGTAAAATCCCGTGGCGTTGGCACAGAAGCAAGGAGAAGGACGGGTCTTTTAACGTTTGATGGAAACAGAAAAGTACAACAGAAAGTTACATTTATTATTATTTTTTTATTTAAACATATTTATATACATGTTTGCCCCAAGAGCTAAATGAGCTCATCACGGGGGGCTTACACCAAAATTCTAATTACCACATAAAAAACAAACACGGGCACGGGATACAAAGTAAGTCAAAAAAGACAGTTAAGTTAATTAGGCATATGATAATGACCACGAAAAGAAAAACGTTTAGACTCTCTTATAAAGTGCTGGACATGAGAGAAGATTTCAACGTTTTCATTATTTGACATGTCAGAAGAGCCAAACAGAAAAACTTCAACTTTTTGCTGGTCAGAATATTGAGCAGCAGCAGCGAGCAAATCAGATCTGAGGGCAGCATAATTAGGACATTGTAAAAAGAAATGAGTTATAGTCTCATTGTCAAAGCCCCAGCTACAAATAGCTGATCTTAAATAGATAATAATTTAGACCACAAGCGCCTAGACGCAGTCTAGTACGAATTACGGAAGAGTATCTGTCAAGAGCATAATCAAAAGGCGAAAAATACTTCGGAATATTAAAATAATTAACTAACGCACTCTTAAAAGAGCCAATTGAATCAGATTCACGAATTTCCAAATCAATGTCGTTCCACAATTTAGTTGTGGAAGGGAAAAAAGACCTTTTAAAGCGCTCTGTGCGCACAGGGAAAAGAGTAAAGTTTTGAGAAGATTGAAGGTTAAAATGAGTTCTCTCACAGACTCTAGCTGGGAGCAGATCCTTAAGATAAGACGGACTCAATTTTTTTACTATCTTAAAATAACAAATAAGCTTATGAATATCGCGTCTAACTTTCATCTCCTCCCACCCCAGCTCTGTCATAAGGCGAATCCTACTTATTCCATGCATAGCACCTGTGACGACTTTCCCGGCTTCATACTGAACCGATTCAAGGAGTTCGCTTTCCTCATCAGTACAGCCGTCCCAAAGCACATCAGCATACTCCATAACAGGTCTGATAACCGACTTATACAATTTTCTGAGTGTATCCCTGCCTACTTTATACCTAATTCCTTTCAACATATTTAATCTTTTACTAGCTTTT
>NC_090884.1:40038360-40060860 GCF_036669925.1 Montipora capricornis
TTACAGCTCATGCGAAGAGAGCAGAAATTGTTTGCATATTCAAAGTCTTCGCCATCATGAGAGAAATGATGACCCAAGGCATGGACATCCTAGAGAATCGCCAGGCAACCCACAGCAAAGACACCGACAAAATGTAAATCAGGCAAGAAGACCAAAGAGGTGTTTAACTGTGGGCTGGTTGGCCACCTCAAAAGAGAGTGCAGACAACCCAGACAAAGAGACAAAAAAAATATTAAATGCCCACAACAGTACTTTTGTTTTCAAAGCACCTATAAGCAAGCTTTATCTGTCCCTGTAAGAATTTATTCTGTCGGGAACGCCTCGCAAATATTAACAAAGTGAACTTATTAGAAAACTGCCATTTCCAACAAGCCAGAATTTCCCCATTGTATTTGTTACGTGTATGTTTCCGAATTTCAAGCAGTAAGCAATCTTTCTTGCAGAATCTTGAGTAAACAAGACCAAATGAAAACGATAGCATATTTTCAATACAGGGATAGTTCAATGACAGTACTAAATCTTTCAGTCATCTAACCCTTCTAACATCACTTGTTCCTTTTACTGTTTTCGAAAAAATATCAAGAAACCAAACAAATTTCATGCCTTTTGCGAGTCATATGATTCCCATTCCCGGTGGAGAGATTACACGCTCCTTTTTCAAAGAGGACGAATATATCCTGGGAACTATACAATGGTCGAGAGAGACGTGACTTGCCAGGTAATTACAGGTTTTCTTTTCTTTACTTTTCCCATGTCATATTTCATATCATCGACCTTCCACCCACCATTACGACACCTTCCACTCAACAAAGGAAAACCTTGCCCACTATCATCTTCATCGTCACCATCTTTATGGTCCACTTTGCTGCAACTATTATCACGCAAACGGACAAGACAGACTGAACACACAGACGGACGACGAGAGCATACATCGACAGAATACAGGACAGATTCAAGAAGTTACAGCTCACGCGAAGAGAGCAGAAATTATTTGCATATTCAAAGTCTTCGCCATCATGAGAGAAACGATGACCCAAGGCATGGACATCCTAGAGAAACGCCAGGGAACCCACAGCAAAGACACCGACAAAATGTAAATCAGGCAAGAAGACCAAAGAGGTGTTTAACTGTGGGCTGGTTGGCCACCTCAAAAGAGAGTGCAGACAACCCAGACAAAGAGTCAAAAAAATATTAAATGCCCACAACAGTACTTTTGTTTTCAAAGCACCTATAAGGAAGCTTTATCTGTCCCTGTAAGAATTTATTCTGTCGGGAACGCCTCGCAAATATTAACAAAGTCAACTTATTAGAAAACTGCCATTTGCAACAAGCCAGAATTTCACCATTGTATTTGTTACCTGTATATTTCTGAATTTCAAGAAGTAAGCAATCTTTCTTGCAGAACCTTGAGTAATCAAGACCAAATGAAAACGATAGCACATTTTCAATACAGGGATAGTTCAATGACAGTACTAAATGTTTCAGTCATCTAATCCTTCTAACATCACTTGTTACTTTCACTGTTTTCGAAAAAATACTAAAAAAGAAGAAAACAAATTTTATGCCTTTTGCAAGTCATACGATTCCCATTCCCGGTGGAGACATTACACGCTCCATTTAACTAGGTCTGTTAATTTTCATTGTCCTTACTTTCCTTATTTGGTATTAGGTCTTCATGCTTAAATTCAATTGTACTTTAGGTAACCATTACTTCTGAAGACGTATCTTGGAGCATACGAAACGTCAAGTTCATAAAAAGTTTTACAACATGCGTAGTACTGTGAAGATTCATCTATGCGGGAATATGATAGGAGGCGAAGCATAAACTTGAATACTCTTGATATTTTGTGGACTTACTTTTTATAAGCTTTCGAGCTCTGCTGAGCTCTTGGTCACATGACTGGTGTTGTTGGTGACGTCATCCTCGGAAGTAGGTGGGAAAGACGAAGGTTTCCGAGCGGCCCCCTCCCTCTGTTCCTGAGGAGGTTGGTCCAGATGGGGGACAAGTTGTAGCAGCATCCGTCCTTGTTGAGTGAAGGGCATAGAGTCCGAATGTGGATGGCTTCCTTCACACCAGTTTAACCTCCAAAATCTCTACGTTGGCAATATCGATGGAATGTCCCAGTTCAGTAGTGTGTACGTGCCTGGAGACCATGGAAGTAGAGGAGCTGGGGCGTCTGTGCTCCATGAATCGAGCCTCGAACAACCGTTCTGTCTCTCCCAGGTAAGATGCCAGACAATCCTCACATGCAGTGTGGTAAACTGGACCCGTGACTTGGAGTTTGTCCATCTCGTCCTTAGGCCTGACCAGTAGTTGCCGTAAAGTATTAGATGGTTTGAAGTAGGCTGGGATGTTGTAGCCTTTCAGGATTCTTCTCAGTTCTTCAGAGAACCCACGGATATACGGCATGACGACCGGGTATTTCTTCTTGCTGGTGCCGGATGATGGTAGTGTCGCGGCTTGCCTTGAAGGCTGTTGTTCCTCAGCGTGCTGTTTAGGGTCTTTCAGAAGCCAAGTAGGATAACCATTGTAGCTCAGAGCAGTCCTAACATGATCAATCTCCCCCTCTCTGTCCTTGGGGTCACTGAAGATGGATTCCGCGCAATAGGCCAGGGTCCTAACCACTCCCCTCTAATGTTCCAAGGGGTGTTTACTCTCAAAGTTGAGGTACTGGTCTGTGTGCCTGGCCTTTCTGTAGGCTCTCGTCTTTATGGTACCATCCTCATTGATCACGGACCACGTGTCCAGGAACGCAAGGGCTCTCTCTGTGTTGTTGTCTTCGGAGTGGGTCTTCTCCCTCGGTGGTCCACTTGATGTCATCATCTATGCTGTTGAGATGGTCTGTGAACTCTTAGGGGTAGGCCTTCTTTAGTTTCGTATGGGTGTCATTAACGTACTGCCGCTACCAGGTAGGGGGATTCGCGGCCGTCGCGATGGCCTTCTGTTCAAAGTCCTCCATGTACAGATTACACACAGTGGGGGAAACTGGGGACCCCATTGCAGTTCCATGAGCCTGTTGGTAGAACTGACCTTGGTACAGGAGGTATGTGCAGTTCAAACACAAACCGAGTACAGTCACAACATCCTTGGGGGCCATAGGGGTCCTATCCTTCAAGGTGTCGTCCTCCTCGAGCTTCTTGTGGATGAGTACAAGGGCTTTATCAACCAGAACGCCGGTGAAAAGGACTGAGAAATCATAAGACCTGACAGGTCGCCCCAGACGAAGAACTCAGGTCTTATGATTTCTCAGTTCTTTTCACTAGCGTTCCCGTTGACAAAGCCCTTGTACTGATCCACAAGAAGCTCGAGGAGGATGACACCTTGAAGGATAGGACCCCCATGGCCCCCAAGGATGTTGTGACTCTACTCGGTTTATGTTTGAACTGCACATACTTGCTGTACCAAGGTCAGTTCTACCAACAGATCCATGGAGCTGCAATGGGTTTCTCCCATTGTGTAATCTGTACATGGAGGACTTTGAACAGAAGGCCGTCGCACCGTCCGCACACCCCCCTACCTGGTAGCGGCGGTACGTTGACGACACCCATACGAAACTAAATTAGGCTTACTCCTAAGAATTCACAGACCATCTCAACAGCATAGACGACGACATCAAGTGGACCACCGAGGGAGAAGTTGAGACTCACTCCGAAGACAACAACACGGAGAGAGCCCTTGCGTTCCTGGACACGTGGTCTGTGATCAATGAGGATGGTACCATAAAGACGAGAGTCTACAGAAAGGCCACGCACAAAGACCAGTACCTCAACTTTGAGAGTAACCACCCCTTCGAACATAAGAGGGGAGTGGTTAGGACCCCGGCCCATCGCGTGGAATTCATCGTCAGTGACCCCAAGGACAGAGAGGGGGAGATTGATCATGTTAGGACTGCTTTGAGCTACAATGGTTACCCTAGTTGGCTTCTGAAAGACCCGAAACAGCCCGCTGAGGAACAACAGCGTTGAAGTCAGGCCGCGACACTACCATCATCCGGCACCAGCAAGAAGAAATACCTGGTCCTCATGCCGTATATCCATGGGTTCCCTGAAGAACTGAGAAGAATCCTGAAAGGCTACAACATCCCAGCCTACTTCAAACCATCTAATACCTTACGGCAACTACTGGTCAGGCCTAAGGACAAGCTGGACAAACTCCAAGTCACGGGTCCAGTTTACCACATTCCATGTGAGGATTGTCCGGCATCTTACGTAGGAGAGACAGAACGGCCATTCAGGGCAAGATTCATGGAGCACAGATGCCCCAGCTCCTCTACTCCTGAGGTGTCCAGGCACATACACACTACTGAACTGGGACATTCCATCGATATTGCTGACGCACAGATTTTGGAGGTTGAAGCGAGGTGGATTGAAAGAGGTGTGAAGGAAGCCATCCACATTCGGACTATACGCCCTTCACTGAACAAGGACCAAGGCCACTACAACTTGTCCCCCATCTGGACCAACCTCCTCAGGAACAGAGGGAGGTGGGCTGCTGGGAAACCTTCGAATTTCCCCCCTACTTCCGAGGATGACGTCACCAACAACACCAGTCATGTGAAAAGTAAGTCCACAAAATATCCGGAGTATTCAAGTTTCCTCGGAGCAAACTGCCAATCAAAACACCAACATTGCATCAAGAAATTGCAAAGTGGCACGCAAATGAACCAATGGTTTCACTGTAACAGTGAAAAATGTTAATTTTTCATCCGCGAAAAAGATTATAATTAATTTTTTTCACGATCTCTGGAGAGATCACTTGAGAAAAACGCAAGGATCAAAATATTACATTTGCATTATTAATGCATGGATTCCTACATTCCTTGCTAAATTTGCGCAGCACAAAAGAGAAAAATCACGTGAGAGGTAACGCAACAATCTGGGGCCTGTTCCTTGAAGCCTGGTTAGTGCTAACCGTTGGTTAAAGAGGTATCAAATCCTATAGGTTTCCATGGTATTTAACACTGGTTAGTGCTAAGCATGCTTCGAGCAACCCAGGCCAGTTCAACTCATACTGTTATCATGGCGGAATGCGATCAAGATGTGATCGAAAATGAAGATGTAATCGCCAATGTAGAAAGGTTTATACGAGATGGATGCGGGTGCTCTCGTGGTGTGAAAGGTGGGGCTAAACAATAGAATACAGGGCCACTTGTGGTTACATGTTAGATAGAGCTTTCTATACCAGAACCTTCTGATCTGAAGAGGTATGTTTTCACAACTCTATGGTTTAAGCTATTCATGGTTCCGAAGGTTAAAAGGGCACTTCCAACAAAACAGACTTTCCCAAAGGATCCACCAAAACAGCAAGCGCTTACCTCACACTTTCACCCTAAGCAATCGCGGCGACAGTAGCAAAAAAATAAATAAATATAGATAACAAGCATGAAATCAAACAAGAAACACCATATGACGCATAACTGTCTCGAGTGGGAACCCGTCGTTTCGCCTGCAAGTCGATTTGCCTACACTGAAGACGATTCCCCTACACACTTAAACTGGATTCGCCTACACTAGTAAAGTCGATTCTCCTACATATTGTTTTGCGAACTCATTGATAAAAGCTCACGTGTAACACAAAACATTCAAGTTCAACTCCCGAGTGGACAGTGATAGGGTCTTGGACAAAAGCCCCTGACAGTAAGCACTTGCACAGCTATCAAAATCTTAAGTGACTACACTTCACTTAACCAAACACACTGCGATTACTGATTACATTTACTTGGATAAACACAGTAGGCGCTAATTACAAACGCTTGCGCGGCACTTAGCGAAGAAGGTGAGATTTTTTTCTTTTCAATAGGACATTGCATAGTAACGTGAAGATTCATCTATCCGGGAATATGATAGGAGGCGAAGCATAAACTTGAATACTCTTAATATTTTGTGGACTTACTTTTTATAAGCTTTCGAGCTCTCCTGAGCTCTTGGTCACATGACTGGTGTTGTTGGTGATGTCATCCTTGGAAGTAGGTGGGAAAGTCGAAGGTTTCCGAGCGGCCCCCTCCCTCTGTTCCTAACCAGGTTGGTCCAGATGGGGGACAAGTTGTAGCAGCATCCGTCCTTGTTGAGTGAAGGGCATAGAGTCCGAATGTGGATGGCTTCCTTCACACCAGTTCCACCTCCAAAATCTTTGCGTTAGCAATATCGATGGAATGTCCCAGTTCAGTAGTGTGTATGTGCCTGGAGACCATGGAAGTAGAGGAGCTGGGGCGTCTGTGCTCCATGAATCGAGCTTCGAACAACCGTTCTGTCTCTCCCACGTAAGATGCCGGACAATCCTCACATGGAATGTGGTAAACTGGACCCGTGAATTGGAGTTTGTCCATCTCGTCCTTAGGCCTGACCAGTAGTTGCCGCAAAGTATTAGATGGTTTGAAGTAGGCTGGGATGTTGTAGCCTTTCAGGATTCTTCTCAGTTCTTCAGAGAACCCACGGATATACGGCATGACGACCGGGTATTTCTTCTTGCTGGTGCTGGATGATGGTAGTGTCGCGGCTTGCCTTGAAGACTGTTGTTCCTCAGCGGGCTGTTTAGGGTCTTTCACAAGCCAACTAGGATAACCATTGTAGCTCAGAGCACTCCTAACATGATCAATCTCCCCCTCTTTGTCCTTGGGGTCACTGAAGATGGATTCCGCGCGATAGGCCAGGGTCCTAACCACTCCCCTCTAATGTTCCAAGGGGTGTTTACTCTCAAAGTTGAGGTACTGGTCTGTGTGCCTGGCCTTTCTGTAGGCTTTCGTCTTTATGGTACCATCCTCATTGATCACGGACCACGTGTCCAGGAACGCAAGGGCTCTCTCTGTGTAGTTGTCTTCGGAGTGGGTCTTCTCCCTCGGTTGTCCACTTGATGTCATCATCTATGCTGTTGAGATGGTCTGTGAACTCTTAGGGGTAGGCCTTCTTTAGTTTCGTATGGGTGTCATCAACGTACCGCCGCTACCAGGTAGGGGGATGCGCGGCCGTCGCGATGGCCTTCTGTTCAAAGTCCTCCATGTACAGATTACACACAGTGGGGGAAACTGGGGACCCCATTGCAGTTCCATGAGCCTGTTGGTAGAACTGACCTTGGTACAGGAAGTATGTGCAGTTCAAACACAAACTGAGTACAGTCACAACATCCTTGGGGGCCATAGGGGTCCTATCCTTCAAGGTGTCGTCCTCCTCGAGCTTCTTGTGGATGAGTACAAGGGCTTTATCAACCGGAACGCCGGTGAAAAGGACTGAGAAATCATAAGACCTGACAGGTCGCCCCAGACGAAGAACTCAGGTCTTATGATTTCTCAGTCCTTTTCACTAGCGTTCCCGTTGACAAAGCCCTTGTACTGATCCACAAGAAGCTCGAGGAGGATAACACCTTGAAGGATAGGACCCCCATGGCCCCCAAGGATGTTGTGACTCTACTCGGTTTATGTTTGAACTGCACATACTTCCTGTACCAAGGTCAGTTCTACCAACAGATCCATGGAGCTGCAATGGGTTTCTCCCATTGTGTAATCTGTACATGGAGGACTTTCAACAGAAGGCCGTCGCACCGACCGCACACCCCCCTACCTGGTAGTGGCGGTACGTTGACGACACCCATACGAAACTAAATTAGGCCTACTCCTAAGAGTTAACAGACCATCTCAACAGCATAGACGACGACATCAAGTGGACCACCGAGGGAGAAGTTGAGACCCACTCCGAAGACAACAACACGGAGAGAGCCCTTGCGTTCCTGGACACGTGGTCTGTGATCAATGAGGATGGTACCATAAAGACGAGAGTCTACAGAAAGGCCATGCACAAAGACCAGTACCTCAACTTTGAGAGTAATCACCCCTTCGAACATAAGAGGGGAGTGGTTAGGACCCCGGCCCATCGCGTGGAATTCATCGTCAGTGACCCCAAGGACAGAGAGGGGGAGATTGATCATGTTAGGACTGCTCTGAGCTACAATGGTTACCCTAGTTGGCTTCTGAAAGACCCGAAACAGCCCGCTGAGGAACAACAGCGTTGAAGTCAGGCCGCGACACTACCATCATCCGGCACCAGCAAGAAGAAATACCTGGTCCTCAATGCCGTATATCCATGGGTTCCCTGAAGAACTGAGAAGAATCCTGAAACGCTACAACATCCCAGCCTACTTCAAACCATCTAATACCTTACGGCAACTACTGGTCAGGCCTAAGGACAAGCTGGACAAACTCCAAGTCACGGGTCCAGTTTACCACATTCCATGTGAGGATTGTCCGGCATCTTACGTAGGAGAGACAGAACAGCCATTCAGGGCACGATTCATGGAGCACAGATGCCCCAGCTCCTCTACTTCCGAGGTGTCCAGGCACATACACACTACTGAACTGGGACATTCCATCGATATTGCTGACGCACAGATTTTGGAGGTTGAAGCGAGGTGGATTGAAAGAGGTGTGAAGGAAGCCATCCACATTCGGACTATACGCCCTTCACTGAACAAGGACCAAGGCCACTACAACTTGTCCCCCATCTGGACCAACCTCCTCAGGAACAGAGGGAGGTGGGCTGCTCGGAAACCTTTGAATTTCCCCCCTACTTCCGAGGATGACGTCACCAACAACACCAGTCATGTGAAAAGTAAGTCCACAAAATATCCGGAGTATTCAAGTTTCCTCGGAGCAAACTGCCAATCAAAACACCAACATTGCATCAAGAAATTGCAAAGTGGCACGCAAATGAACCAACGGTTTCACTGTAACAGTGAAAAATGTTAATTTTTCATCTGCGAAAAAGATTATTATTAACTTTTTTCACGATCTCTGGAAAGATCACTTGGGAAAAACGCAAGTATCAAAATATTACATTTGCATTATTAATGCATGGATTCCTACATTCCTTGCTAAATTTGCGCAGCACAAAAGAGAAAAATCACGTGAGAGGTAACGCAACAATCTGGGGCCTGTTCCTTGAAGCCTGGTTAGTGCTTACCGTTGGTTAAAGAGGTGTCAAATCCTATAGGTTTCCATGGTATTTAACACTGGTTAGTGCTAAGCATGCTTCGAGCAACCCAGGCCAGTTTAACTCATACTGCTATCATGGCGGAATGCGATCAAGATGTGCTCGAAAATGAAGATGTAATCGCCAATGTAGAAAGGTTTATACGAGATGGATGCGGGTGCTCTCGTGGTGTGAAAGGTGGGGCTAAACAATAGAATACAGGGCCACTTGTGGTTACATGTTAGATAGAACTTTCTATACCAGAACCTTCTGATCTGCAAAGGTATGTTTTCACAACTCTATGGTTTAAGCTATTCATGGTTCCGAAGGTTAAAAGAGCACTACCAACAAAACAGACTTTCCCAAAGGATCCACCAAAACAGCAAGCGCTTACCTCACACTTTCACCCTAAGCAATCGCGGTGACAGTTCCAGTTAAAAACTATTTGAAGCACAAAAAAATAAATAAATGTAGATAACAAGCATGAAATTTGATGGAATTTAACGAGATCAAACAAGAAACACCATATGATGCATAACTGTCTCGAGTGGAAACCGGTCGTTTCGCCTGCAAGTCGATTCGCCTACACTGAAGACGATTCCCCTACACACTTAAACTGGATTCGCCTACACTAGTAAAGTCGATTCGCCTACATATTGTTTTGCGAACTCATTGATAAAAGCTCACGTGTAACACAAAACATTCACGTTCAACTCCCGAGTGGACAGTGATAGGGTCTTGGACAAAAGCCCCTGACAGTAAGCACTTGGACAGCTATCAAAATCTTAAGTGACTAAACTTCACTTAACCAAACACACTGTGATTACTGATTTATATTTACTCAGATAAACACAGTAGGCACTAATTACAAACGCTTGCGCGGCACTTACCGAAGGTGAGATATTTTTCTTTTCAATAGGACATTGTTTCGAGACTTTATGGTCGCTTGCACGGCACTTACCAAAGGAGGTGAGATTTTTTCACTTTCAATAGGACATTGTTTCAAGACTTTAATTAAAGTTAACATGAACAATATCTTCCAATCACGAAGCTGCGATTTCGATCTGTCTTGATCGGGCGTTGCCGTATAAAAAGGCTGTGATTTTTGTTCAATCCATTCCAGTAACCTTCTCAGAATACTCTTGATCACGACGGCTCTTATTAGATATGGACAGCTTTTATTGTTTATTTTGTGCCAAAGAAGTAACCTCAAGACAAGAAGCACTCCTATGTGATGGTTGTGAGAGATGGCAACATAGGCGATGCTAGACTGGCATTACAAGGGAACAGTACAGAAAGGCAGCGAGATCAGGTCTAGAGGTTATTTGGCGATGCCTGTCTTGCAGCGCCAGTTCAACCCCAATCGCTGAAAGTACAAGACTCAGCTACGACGATATGGACGCCTTCGACATTCCGGCGTCATTTGAGATAGAGAAGAAACAGGTTTGGGTACTTTTTCAATTTGCAAATTAGCTGTGCGCCACAATTACGCAATAGAGTTTCATTATATATCGTTTTAGTGCGCTAAGAATGTTCAGTTCTTGTTTGTAGGCGAGTTACGCTTTTAGAGAACTACTGTTTTGTCAAATTGTCACGAAATTCTAACGAGGGGTTCCTTAGAAAACAGTTCATTTCCATTGAGAGAACCAGTCACAATTTTTTGGTCAAATGATCGATATTATTTGCTACAACCCTAGCACGTGCTTAATAGCATCACCAACAGAATCTGTAAAGCACATGCTAAATGCAAATAAATTTTGGTGTTTACAAATTGACATTATTAACAAAGTTTACAGAGCAACAGCAGCAACTAAAATAAATAGTAAACAAATAAGTGAATAGACAGAACAAAAAGGATTCGCAAGCTGTATGGATAGAAATTACAGGATCGTTACAAATTTATAAGCTTTTGATTATTTCAAGAATTGAAGAAGGTACAAAATGTATAAGGTAAGCATTCTCTTCTTGATTTTCGAACACAAAAACGGGTCTCCTCGCCATTCTCTTCGCAGCTCCCCCACCAAAAATTTGCCTCGCAGGTAAACAATCCGACAAGGCTTGTATGGGTTATTGATTTAACTCACGGGCAAACAATCAGGCAACACTTGTATCTGTTATTTATTTATTTATTTATTTACTTGTCAATGTGTAGGCGAATCGACTTTACTTATGTAGGCGAATCGACTTTAAGTGGGTAGGTAAAATCGACTTGCAGGCGAAATGACCAACATTGGTCTCGAGTCCTTTGAAAGAATTACTCCTTTATGGTTTTATGATGTTTTTACGTTGTTGCCTACCTGGTTCAAAGGAGTGGACTTTTCTAGCGAACGAGTGGGCAGTTTTTTTTACAGGGCTGACCAGGTCGGTCGCACAAGTGAGCCAAGCCACAAGAACAGCTTAAAATTAAAATTTCGTGGGTGTCACACGTTTCACACGGCTACCATACGGAATTCCGGTCGAACATGCTTGTTTGTTTTCGTGTGAGAGGTCACATATCTTAACTGCCTTTTATACTATCTCAGGCGAGGGCAGGTGTAGTGAAAACTATCACTAGTTAAGCTTTACGAGTGTTATTGCATGACGGACAAGTCAACATGTGTCCTCGCCTGACAAATTGTTGATGAAGGTTCCAAAAAGTCGAATGCTAAATCGTAATTTTATGAGACAATCAGAGATAAAATCAAATATTACCTGCTTTTAGTCAAGACTTACCTTCTCAAGTTGAGTTATTATCCGTATTCCTTGCTTTGGATCAGCATTTACTGAGTAAAACAACTGAAAATCGTTAGACTCGAATGACTAGCCCGCGAAAGAGACTGCTGACCACAAACTGAAGGGTTCTCGTTTCAAGTCTGGTCTCGATTGCTAGAGAACCAACCTCCTTCCCATGGTCTCTCTTGGGTAAGAGGGAGCTCAAGCAACGACAATGGCGACGGCAACAAGAACGTCACAAATTTGAATATTTAGTGGGAAAAAACAATATCTTTGCACGCTCTGCACATGCGTTTTTTAAGCTTTTGTTTATTTCTTCGCCGTCGTCTGCAAAACTACAAGCTGAATAGCCAAATTTGAGCCTTTATAGTCCGGTTTAAACTGTGGCATAAGCATAAGCAAAAGCTGTGTAAACCGTGAGAGACATAGGCATAAGCATAAGAAAAAGAAACTGTTTCATTTTCTTATGTGTAGGCTTATGCTTATGTCAAGTTTATAACAATAAACCAAGCCGGGGGGGCAACATAAACATAAGCGTAAGACCGAGGTGTCAGCTGTTTTTATGCCAACGGATATTCAAATTAATAGTGTCTAAGACGGCGTCCGAAGATACTGTTTTTTTACAAGAAACTTGCTGAGACGATTCGCAATTATCCCTGCCTTTGTGACAAATCGCCAGAAATAAAATTCTTAGTCCGCTGGTTGCAGTTCCCGAGTCTCCTTGTTCTTTCCTCTTTCTGGAAATATCCCTTAGAAAATACCCAACAGGACCTCCTCAGTCTGTTTTCTCATTCTCTTTCTTGTCGCCGTTGTCTTCTTCTATAGAGCAGAGAGAGTGATAGTAGGAGGAGAATTTCTTCTTCGACTGTCATTCTGGAAACGTTTCTCATCGCATTGTCCAGCGAGTTTTTTTCCGGAGCAAACTGCGCTTGCGTATGTCACTTTTCTTATGCTTATGCAACATGTGAGAACTTCGTTATGCTTATGCGACAGGCTTTAGCAAGGACGTCAGAACTTGAAGATAAATTTTCATTTGCTCCCCTAAATTAAGCATCGTTCTGACCAGTATCATTCTTGAGGAACTACCACACCCTAATCATATTAAAAAGGATGAAATACAGTAAAAACTCGCGTATAAGTACCCAGGTTTTTCCAAGTTAGCCTAAACAGGTTCTTATAAAATATTAGTAACACTTGTGCTATCCAGACCATTTGGAATTGTCTTTTAATCTTGCATACACAACAACATAACATGATAAAATGTCAAAGTTTGTCTTTAAAAATGTCCACTGATAGAGGATTGGAATTTGTATTAATCTCATACAATAGTCTAGCAAAAATATTGCATTTAAAAAGCATTTAAAAAGCCTAAATAAGGTAAGGATCTAGCCCTTGGGGTCGGATTTTGTCATCATCTGAACCATCAGCTGTTATCAAACAGCCAGTTTTTTGGAACAATTTTGTGAACAGGTCCATGTCCTTTCGCAGCTCCTTCCAGGCTTCTCCAGCCTACTTTGTCATTAGAATGCGTCTGTCCTTAGCACCAATTTTGTCATGCCACAAATCAAGGTTTTCATCCTGTTAAAGCCACTTCTCCATTGCCTCTCCCACTTTGGTTTTGAAAAGTTTTCCAATCCCCGCATCTATTGGTTGCACCTTATCAGTGTGATTTTCAGGCAGGAGGTAAACAGATGCATTAACCTCTTTTCTGCAAGCCTCATGGAATTGTTTCTCCTGCTGAAAACTAACATTGTCAGCAAAAATTACTTTCTCACTGGTTTTGTCTGACATGGCAGGTAGCAATGTCCTGGACAAGCACTGCATGTTCAAATCGCTATCCATCCAAGCAGACTTTTGGAAGTATACATCAACTCCCTTGTCATAAATTGCCTTTTCAGCTGGAGACACATTACCTTTCCCTCTAAAGATGATTGCTGGTTTTACATTCTGCTCTCCTCCTGCTCGGATACAAAGCTGCAATGTTGCCTGCCTCTTATCTAGGCCCACACTTGTTTTGTACCTGTAATGTCATAAGTTTTGTCTTGGTCTATGACAAAAGGCAAGGGCACCTGGTCGATATTATAGCAGTTTTCTGGGAGCCACCGCCCATACTTGGGGTGCAAAGCTGAGTTATTCCGTCGTCTTCTAGACTTTACAGCTTCTCTGAGATTGCGATGAAATCATTAAGACTATGGTGAGATCGAAGCTGGGTGCATATGATGCTGGCCAAGGAAAAGGTCTTGAACTCCCAGTGGACTTTAGACTTCTCGGCAACAAAGAATACCTCAAGAGACTAGTAAGGAAGATCAAAGAAAAACTAGAACTAAGCATAAGCCACATCTCGCTTGCGGAATCATGATGTTTAATGTATTTATTTTTGGATTGGAACTCAACGAATCCCATATGAATTGGTTGTGTAAATACTTGATGGTCAGGTTGGGATTAATGATTCATCAGGAAGTAACACTGGAATTAGCATTGATTGACACATAATTTGTATGTTTATTCATATTTTACTGGTACTAATGGAGCACATGGAACTCAGTGTATCACTACTAGAAAGCACACCATCCCATGCATGTGAATTACTGGAAACTTCTAATTGCCATTCTGGAAGATGCTTTTGCTTTACATCGATACAGATTTATTTTTGAATTCATGTACAGTAAGGGGCCCAGTTCTCGGCCACTTCTTGTTCAACGTTAATTTTTCGCGCCACAAATGAGTCTGAATAAAGAGCAATTGCTTCCAAAGCTAGCTTGAGTCTTTGTCTTTTTTCCTGACAAATTTTCACTTCACAGCTAATATATTCTTTGAGCACGTCGAGGTGACGCGAAGGTAGGTGAATTTGTTTTCCCCGAAAACGTGTTGTTTACGGCTACTCGAATTACATGGTTTAATTCAAGTTTATATTTTATTCGTATAAAAAGCCCAAATGAGCCAATTCTTGGCATAAAGAACGTAGAGTGATAAAGCTATCTGTAAAATATAAACTTTTGCTGGTCTGTTTTATTCTTTGACCTAAATTCACTCAATATTTCCTTAGTATTTTCGCGTATGTGCCTATTCTCGGCCACTGTGCTCGCCGTCAACACTGAAAAGCGCTCATAGTTTTGTATGGAGTTTTCGTGTCAATAAACTATAATGGGGTGGCATGCTGTACATTTTATAAAAGTCCAGTCACAAAGGAATAAATAACTATTATATCATTATGTATGAAAAGTAGAAAAATTACTTTTACGATTACCAAGAAAAAAATTGGTGTTAAAAGGTAAGTCTAATATTACATCGCTCATCCCCAAAATGTTTATAAAATCTGAATATGCTGCCTCTTGCGATAAACCAGTTAGATAAAAAAAAAAGCAAAAAGGTATTTCCGTGAACAGATAAGATTGTATTAAGCTTTTTTATTTATTTATTCATTTATTCATTTATTTATTTATCAGCGTGATGTCAAATGTCACACTGTTTTGAGTGTTGCGCTACATTGAGTATTCTCAGACTGAAAAATACACGAATTTAACTTCTTGTTATTAACCCTTTAACTCCCAATAGTGCCACTTATAGATTTTACTCTGTCAAACGCCAGACGATTTTACTTGTCAATGGGGAACCCCACGCGGCTGAAAGGGTTAATCTCGTTTATAAATAGCTAATTCACTTTTTGGCATTAGCCAGACACATTCAGCGTAGTTAAATGTCTGAGACAGCCTGATGGAAAACGGTCACTTACGACATCATGATTAAATGAGACTTGGAAGGGTAGATCAGGATAAAAAGCAGATGCTTTCGGAACGTTGTCCAGTATCATCCTCAATATTTACTTCGCAATACTGGGCAGTTAAAATATACAAGTGGTCAGATAGAAACAAAAATGAATACAGCTTTTAGGTTTTGTTATGCCAAACGCCAACCCAGATTTGGAGAGGGATAAGCACATGGAAAATGCAATAAAGGCTGTAAAAGAAGGATCAAGCATACGGAAAGCGGCTAGCAAGTGGGGTGTGCCCTGAAGTACCGTGCAAGTTATGTGCAGTGGACGGAGAAAACGAATGAGACGCGGCCCACTCCCCTTCATAACAAAGGCGGAAGAAGAACGACTAGCAACTTGGCTAATAGAAAGGGCCAAACGTGGCTTTGGCCTGACTGTGGCCGAGTTCCTAGATTCTGTGAAAAGATTTTTGGACAAGGATAACAGAAAAACTCCTTTCAAGGAGAACAGGCCGGGACGGAAATGGTTCCGCAGTTTCATAAAGAGAAATCCCCACGTCCGATTAAGGAATGCCCGCCCTCTGGATAAGAAGCATGCTAAAATTTCAGCGGAAGATGTCGATCAGTGGTTTACTGAGTACGAGAAATTTATTCTGGAAAAGGGATTGTCCAACAAGCCATCTCAGATTTGGAACTGTGACGAATCCAGTTTCGATCTTCAAGGCAAAGCTGGCAAAGTTTTGGGACCGTCAGTGCCAAAAGCTCAAACGTACAGAGTTGTAATTGGTACAAAAGAACATATTACTGTACTGCCCTGTTTTAATGCAGCTGGCCAGTTCATCCCACCATTTATTCTCTTCGCAGGGAAGCGCCTTCCTGTTGGCTACAACCTGCTAGAGGGAGCAGCTCCTGGAAGTGCCTTCACTGCAACCGAGAAAGGATATATGGATGCACCGACATTTTACGTGTGGCTCGCCAATCATTTCGTTCCCCATTTGCCTCCTACAAGGCCAGTTGTCCTTTTAGTAGACAGTGCGGAGGCCCACATTGACCTCCATACATTTGAGTTGGGAAAGAAGAATAACATCTATATTTATGTGCTGTTAAAAAATGCTACTCATCTGCTTCAACCAGCAGATGTTGGACTCTTTGGTCCATTAAAGCAGGCTTGGTATAAGACTGTGAGGAGATTTATTTAAAACCACGTGGCAGGATATAATGCATCCATCGATCCTGTGTGATGCTTCTAGAAAGTCAGATCATTTATGATCCGACAAGATCGTCTGTTATATACAGTTCTTTCAATGCAACTGTAACATGGAAAGTTGTGGAGTCACATCATCGCTCAAGACCAGCGCATGTAGCTAAAGAGAGCGCGGCCTCGCCTCAAAGTGACCAGACAGTGTCTTGCAACGCACCCCCCACCCCTTTGGTGCAAGAAAGCGGACAAAGTGTGTCCTTAGACCAAAATCTCTCCCCAACAGAAAGTACGTGTTTGTTACAAAGCAATCAAAGAGGGTCTTGTATCGCATCCCCCGCCCCTTTGTCTCACGTAGGTGTGGAAAGCACCTCTTTTGACGAGGTGCCCATCCCATTATTGGAAGATAGCGAGTATTTATCGCAAACTAGACAAAGCATCTCCTTAGAGCAATCCCCTTCAGTGTCTCTGGAAGGTGGTTTTATTGACGCCACAACAACAGCATTTCATGTGATCGAGTCTGTTCTACCAACCCCAGTAAAGGCAAAGTATAGGCGACGGGATCAAGAGGATTATGATTTACAAGGAAGTCCTCCGACCTATCAAGCGTGGAAAATTCTGAATAAAGCTAAATCTGTGGCTCATAATCAACCACAACCAACACCATCTCCTACAACACATATACGCCTATCTCCCCCAACATGCGTACGCTGTCTTCCAACCTCACCATCCTCAACAGTATCCCCAGAAATTCAGGAAATCCTGACCTACCCGACAGCTGAAGAACGTGTTAACAATAACACCAAGCACAAGAGTGTAAAAAGAGCAATCCCTTGTTTTATGAACAGCAAAGCTGCCATGAAGCTTTTGCTTGATGAAAAACTGAAAAAAGCTAGAGATGTTGCAGCTAAACAGAAAAAACTGAGAGAAAAAGAAGAAAAAAGAGAAGCTAAGAAACGTGAACAAGAAGAAAAAAGAGAAAAATAGAGGAGAAAAAGCGCAAAAAGGAAAACAAGGTGCTCGCAAAGAAAAGGAAAGTTACAAAAGGGAAGAAGGATGGCTGACAATGGAGAGAGGAATTGTCGGCAACTCTACGCCGGGAAAATGAGAACATTTGTAAATTGTGCTTACTTAATTACGACCCTTCGGACGATGAAAATATGCCGTGGGTCCAGTGCGATGACAGTAAGAGATGAATGCACATCTGTTGTGTCCCTATTAGTGTTGATACCACTGCAATTGAAAATAATGAGCCGTTTTTTTGTCACAAATGCGCAGAATGAGAAAATGAAATTTTTATCTTGGGTAAGGCTGGGTACAGCTGTACTTCAGATCAGTTAACTGTGAAGTGCACTGAACTAAACTGAACAGATGGTCGTTCCTGTATTTACCATAATTTATGGATACTAATTTGTGTGTGATAACATTACACGAACGTCTGTGACATCTTTTAACATTTAAAGCTATTATGTATATTGTAAAAGTTTCACCGCATTGTGACGGATCGTTGAATGCCAAGTGGTTAATAAACTTAAGCTATATCCCTTTGTAACTCCGGTTTTTAATGATCAATAACAAATGGTAAGAAAATCAAAATTTTTCAATATTATCTTTCCATGGGCGGGGTACCACCACAGCAGGGTGTTCTGTTGAATGAATTTCATTTTTCAGATATCCCTGAGACATGGTTAAAGTGCACATATACAATGCAGTGGTGAAGGAATATCAAGGGTTTCAAATAAGACCACCGCCAGCCCTGTCATTGCCAGTCACTAAAGAATGTGGAAACAAACATGACCCTAATGCTTGTCTTGTATGGGTCCCAGAGCTGACATCCACTCCGCAATCAATGTGGAACACTGTTACAGATGATAAACGGGGAGAAAGGGTGAAAACTATTGCAGGGCTTCCAATCGGACGAGTGCTGATTGGACTTTCTTCATGCTTTTGGGACCTTACTAGTTCTCCTGATGTCAAGTTTATTGAATGGTAAGAATACGGATGAGAAAAATCCACCGACATTGTTCATAGGTTTTCATATTAAAATGTCTTAGGCCGCATTCGATTGACCACATTCCAGAATAGGAATACATGGAATATAAGTTAGAAACTCTTCGTTTTTATGGAGATTCACATTAAAATTGTCAAATATATGCTAAAATGCTATTTTAAACATATTTTTATTATCTTTGCTGCTTCGAAATGCGCCAAACACACTGTTTTAATCATCACTTCACGTATTCTTACAATTCAATGGAAGATCAAAAACAATAGGTGTGAAAACTTACCAATTTCATGCTAAAGGATATTTTGTTAACAAAAACAATGGTTTAGTGTTTAGTTGTATGTGTTGTAAGTTAGTAACAATTGAAAGCCAACATTAAAACGCCAATTCAGTGTATGACTGTGAGATCTCTTGCATATTAATGAGGTATCAAAACGCTTGTACCCGCGTATAGGCCACATCCCTAATTTCGGTCCCATTTTTCCGGGAAAAAAGTGCAGCCTATACGCGGGTAAATACGGTAATTTCTTTGGTTTTGGTTTTACGACACTCATTTGAAAACTGCTCTATAATCTATAGCTCTTTACAATAAATATAAACATAAAAATAAGAAAAAGTAATAATTAAATAAACACATGCACACAGACACATACACAATTATATACACACTCACACAGACATACATCATAGCACAAATCAAGGTTAGTACTGAGCAAAATACTGAATGGAAAGAAGAAGATCATTCCAATAACCAATAACATTAGGGCAGAATTTTCTAACGTTTGTCCTATTGTAAGGAAGGAATAATTGTTGAGAAGTTGCAGTCCGTGTAGAATAATTATGTTGCTCAGCAACGAGGCTGACAAAGAATAGTACAAATAACACTGAAAATTCATATTCTACAACAGAGAATGGAATGCCAGAGGGTTTAAAGTTTGATGCATCTTTACCGCCTTCTCAAAGCAAACCAGCTAACTTCCCACACATTGACATACCAGAGTGTTCTAACTCTGATTCATCTGTTCCAAATTCACAAAACCTACTAATTAAATGTTGCAGTTTTCACACAAATGAGGAGGACAATGTTGTTTTACAACAAACCTCTGGCATTGTTGGTGATAAACACATCCACCTTTTAAACTATGAGATTGATTTTGGCAATGAAACAACATGTGGTGAAGAACTCCATCAGCAAAAATCATCTCAGGAAAATATGTATAAGTTTCATAAATCAATAAAATTTCAGATTTATCACTGCTTTGTGTGCCATGAAGCTTTGCCTTTGAAAACAAAGCCAAAAAATACTGTCGGTTACATTTGTTCTCGTTGTCTGCGTGACAAGAATGACGATTTTCGATCGAGAACTCTATGATACCTTCCCCTGTTCCAAAAGAGTTATAAGGCCTAATTCAGTTTGAAGAGATGCTTATTACACGAGCATTTCCTGTAATGCATGTATACACAAAACCAAGAGGCGGCCAAAGGGCATACAAAGGGCAAGTTATTACCTTGCCACAGGATGTACAACAGCTTGCAGATATACTGCCCAGGTGCCTTAACGATTTGCCTGTCATTATTTTTACCATCAATGGGAAGGATAATAGTTCTTCAGATTTTGTAGTAAGGTGCAAAATAGTGAAAGCACTTAATTGGTTAACTGGTGAAAAAGAAAATGGACAACCTAATAACCCACTGTATATAAATGTAAGGATAGATAAGCAAACTCTTGCTAAAATTTGCCAGAACACAGAATTCTTTCTGATGTTACCAGAGTTGAATATGGAGACAGTACAGGTGAAAATGACAATGTTGGCATTGACAATGGGCCTGTTAATTTTGAAGATGACAAGAAAGTTTATAACCCGTAAACTGAAATGGGTAGCTTTGTTCCAACAAATGTTGACACCAAAAGCAAAGACGAAAAAATCAGTGAAGAATTTCTTAATGCCCCACAGCCACACAATTGGAATATTGGTGATGAGCCATTAAGTGAATTTGATTGTCAGTTCTTCAATGGCTTTTCCAACTTTATTTCCAGATGGAAAAAGTGACCCCACCGATAGTGCATTACTGTCTGATACTTCAAAACAACACCACCCAATCTTTTGCGGCAAAACTGAAGCATCTAATTAAGTTCTCAGAGAAAATAGATTGAAAGTGGGTTTATACGTTTGCGTCATATCCCAGATTTGCTTACAGGGCTTATAACATTTTGTACCGAAGAAGGATTCTTGCACAGGGAAATTTTTTTTCTTAAGCAGAACCCATCAGAAGCCAATCTTACACTCAGTGACTTAAAAGAAATGTTGAACTCTCAGTCCTATGATTGACTCATGCCAAAACTCATGCATTCTGCTAAAAATGTTTCTGCAACTAATGCTTACTGGAATCGTGCAAAAGATGATTTAAAAGGAATCATTACTCAAGCTGGAGCTCCAACAATTTTCTGGACCTTATCTTGTGCTGAGTTCCATTGGCCTGAATTTCATAACCTTTTTAGTGGCAATGGTGAAACCTCAGATTCTGAACGTAGAGCAAATATGATCAACAATCCACATTTACTTGACTGGTTTTTTACTGAACGCACGGAACAATTTGTGAATTATTGGCTGAAAACAACTCTTGGTGCAACATGGTCTTGGTTTAGGTATGAACATGCTGTACAACGTGGTTCAATTCATTGTCATGGAGTAGCAAAACTGAAGTCTGATCCAAATTTGTGTGACCTATCTCAAATAGCACTTCAAGGTTATCTTGCTGCACAGTCTCTTGTCAAAGATCAGTTGTCACATGAAATGTTACTCCAAAAACAGCTGGAGGTTAAAGAGGGATGCAAGGCAGAAAAAGCAATTTGTGACTATGTTGACTTTCTTATGTCCACTCAAAATCCATGCAATGCTGACAATTGGTCAAAACCTCAATTTCATCCTTGTAAAGCTCAGTTTGAGCAAATTAAAACAAATAAATGGATAAAGATTACGAAGACCTGTTAAATTCAGTACAGAGACATACACAATGTTCCACAGCATATTGTCAGCAGACGAAAAGCAATGAAAATGAATTTTCTTGCAGGTTCAATTTCCCTGAGGAATGCTGTGATCAAACACACTTAGAATATGAAAAGTTGAAATCCAAAGATAATGTAGAACGCTGCAAAGTGAAGATTGTAACAAAACGTAATGATGACCGTCTTAATAATCACCAGAGACTTCAGCTGCAAGGATGGCGGGAAAATTTTGATATTCAAGTGATTATAGACTACCACTCTTGCCTGGAATACATTGCAAAATATGCATCTAAAGCTGAGAAAATATCATCTGTTGCGAGAGGCTTTTACATCAGTACATGTACTTTGTGAAACTTCTAATCACAATGACAGTAAAAGTGCTTTGAGAAACGTAATGATGAGACCTGTTGGGCAAAGAGATATGAGTATTCAAGAAGTGATGCATCACATACTTTCAATCAAACTTGTAAGTTCTTCTTTTCAAGTAATAACGACGTCCCTTGATGGCTCTTGGAAAGTAGAATATACAGCAGATGGTAGTTTAAACACCGAGCCTTCTTTGCTTGACCCTTATGCGGTCAGGGCTATATTCAAAGCAGATTTCCCGGGAATTTCCAAATGCAATTTACTCTCAAGTTAAAACAGGAATTAAAATGAGGGCTTCTCCTGTTGTGATCAAGGCTTATCCAAACTATTCTTTAAGTCCCACAGAGCCTTCTTATTGTTTGTTCTGTAAATACCAATTACTGAGATATAAACCTTGGCAGCATTCAGTTGATAATGCATGGGGTGACAAAGAATGATCTCATTGTGTTTACATTGATAACTGGCATTCTTTCTTAAAGACACCAAATGCAAAACAATTTGTTACAAATTGGCTCCAGCAGTGAATCAAATCACTGACAAAGA
>NC_090884.1:40065860-40070860 GCF_036669925.1 Montipora capricornis
GGATGCACTGAATTAATGCTGTTATTGTCATCTTTGATAAAATAAATCTACCTAAAATCAGGACTTTGTTTTCAAAATTAGGAAGTGGCGACGTATTGATTCTGAAGTTGCTCCAAAACACGGGGTATTTTCAATGTACGGACGTGCTGATGTTTATAATTACCAGGTCATAGCCCCAGAAGTCCAGCCATTCACTCCATTACGACCTGCTCTTCCTCCTGCAGACAATGAACTGGACCGATCACCAATGGGCAACGAGGTTATTGAGACCTGCGTCACCCCGAGAAAGGTACAGGCTGTTCAAACAACCTTACAAGGAGAGCACTCAAGGTACAGATGCGCTGTCAAACTTCTGCCATTCTTCTTCACTAAAGAAGAATTAGGTACCAGCAACACAGACGGCAGTCATAAGAAACAACGTCTTGACAGAAACAAATTAAATTCCTTGAAGGTTCTTTTATTTAGCAAGTTTCCTGTCGAATCTCATGAAGAAAAGGAGAAACTATGGAAATTTATAGATGCCGGGCTAGCAAGTTTAGTGGGGTGGTAAAGAGGGATACTTAAGGACAGGGTTTCTGTAAAATTTTTGGTCATTTTGTAATTTCAGCCTATTGTTATTAAAGTACATGCATTTTACTGTTAGTAACCGAAATTGTTCAGCCGATTTTCTTCATATAGAAGCTTTTAAAATAAACTGTTGTCTTTATTGTGCGAGCCAATGTCTCCTCAGCTTAAGTATATTACTTGCGTGACAGAAACGGGTTCCTCAATATAAAAATTATTTTTCCACAAACGCGTCAAAACAATGTCCTTGGGGCAACTGGGGTTTGCTTTTCGTGACAGAAGCGGGTTCTTCGATATACAAATTATTTTTCCACAAACGCGTCAAAACAATGTCCTTGGGGCAACTGGGGTTCACTTTTCGTCTCTTTGTAGTTCAATGCACCCAAAACCAACAAAACCTGAACTGGGCTGACGAGTTTCTGTGTCATGAAGAAAAGACAAAGATTGCACGGTTGCTTCAAAATAAATGTTTTCTGGTCGGGACTATTGTCACCACGGACTTACACTCTTACAACCCAGTGACAAAGTGTGTAATGCACTTACAGTGCACCACCACAAAAATTATCTCACTTGTTGGCACTTGCTGAGAGGCACACCTTGTTTTTATGTATGAACATGTCAGTGGTTCTTGTCATTTAAAGTTAATGCCTTCATACAGAAAAACTTCCAATGTGAATGCCTCCAAGCATCTTGTATGACAAGTGCAAATGATTTAATCATTGTGTCTTCCCACGGGAAGCCTCATCATTTCTCCTGCACCAAATTGCACCTTGGTATTATAGAGGAAACATAATTTGCATACTTCAGTGGACGCATGACTGCTACCCCCAGCAAAGGTGAGGTATTGCCTCATCCCAAGCGGTCAATAATTTCAGGTGCAACTGTACAAAACACCTCCACTTCTACTGAAAGGGAAGCCACCAGTTCCAGAACAACTAGTAAGTGTACAAAATGTAAACAATTGGGTCACACAAGGAGAAACTGTTTGTTGTGAATTGGCTATAAACAAAAGTGCAACTTGCTGGCTCCATTATTCCTTTAAAGTGCCACTGAAACGAAATTTTCGTATCTGACATTTTTGCATAATAATAAAGTTTGAACCTTACTTACAATCGCTGTGGCGTTTTTTTGGTTGAACGGAGCGCGGAAAGCTTTCTTTTAGCCCTTTGAACTTGGCTAATGGCGCCCAAAATTGGAGGCCATCTTGGCGCGGCCAAAACAGCCGTGTGACGTCACTGGTTGTATACATCTATTGTGGATCACAGAACTCCGAGTAAACCCCAAGTGAGCATGGAGTGCGGCGAAAATGTTGAGAAGCCCAAAAAAAAGTCTTTGGGCAAGTACTGTGTAGCTGGTGGGCCCGGAAATGTTAGTTGTACTAATAACTCCCGAACAGTGGGCATATCGATGCATATGTTTCCTTGTGACGATGTAACTCGCGAGAAATGGGTTCGCTTCGTGCGAAGACATCGGGCAAAGTGGCAACCATCGAAAACATCAGTACTGTGTTCCGTGCATTTTGAATTGTCAGACTTTGAGCAGGGACTCGATCTAAATCTCGGAGAAGGCTCTTCCTTTCAAACAAAGCGATGGTCAAAGAAGGGTGCTGTGCCAACCAAAGATTGTGTACAGCTGCAAGAAAATGCCTTGACCTCGCGCCAGCAAAGAATGGTAAGTGTGTGCTTACAAAAGGTGTGAAATTTTGAGAAAGTTCGCTTTGCGTTTGGACGAGGAATGAATACGCAGTTTGTAGCTTTAGGATTGATTTGGATATCTATGTTTACATTCTTACACTTAGATTATTCGACATGCTTCTAAGCAGCTGATAACTTCTCATGAGGAACCGAAAGAAGCTCCTCACATTTCTGACGTTTTGGCCGATTCGCTGCCACCGCCATGTGATCACGATCAAGATGTTGATGTCTGTCCACTGACACCGGTTCCTTTACCAGAGACAAATGTGATTTATCCTCCTGATATCGAGCCCAAGGTCTGTTGTTCAACACTATATGCATCAGAACCGACCACAACTACCTGTGATATGTGCCAAACATACGTTAAACGCTTGGGGCAGGTACAGGATTCTTGCCGGAAAGTGAAGCAAAGAAGGACTGTGTTACAGATGGAAGTTGCAGGTCTCAAGAGGATAAATAAAGATCTCTTAAAGGTAAAGTCTATTTGGAACATTGCGCTATTTCTTTGTTGGCGAAGTAACTGATATTTTTTATTCTTTTCATATTAACCGAATAGCAACTACAAAAACAGTCCATGTCGTTTAGCTCTGACGAAGACGACGAAGAAGAATATGATAGGCCAACTGACAAGGAGATGGGCAATGACCAAGATCCCCTCGACCTCCCAAGTGAGGAATCCTTATCTGATGAAGATGAAAAAGACACCGATCCTGAATGGAAATTGTTAGAGGAACAAGCAGAGAACCTGAACGATGGGAATGATGAAGAGGTGGATAATCCTGTGACAAGAAATACTATCAAGTACGTAGGAATTGACTAGCTCCGATTCCTCTTTCCAATTTTTTTCTGTCGGGAACCACTGTACTTTCGATTCCTTTTCGCATCGTTTCTCCTCTGCCAATTTGCGGAATGATTTAACTGAGAAACTTTTTGTACTGTTTTTATTCAGAATCACCTTATTTAATTTTTATTTTGTTAGTTGAGTTTTATTTTTTATGGAGTTTTTGTAAAGCGCCTTATTTTACATTTCATTGTATATTCTCAGCAAACTATATAAGGGGTTATGTATTTAGTTGCTAATAAACCCATGTATTTACTTATTATCTGGAGCGAATTTAGCCCCACATAACAGATGTAGTCCAGCAATGTATTCATCTAATTACTCAGACAAAAATCAAGCTCTTACTAATATGTTTTTTTTTTCAGTGACACCTGGTACCCCATGTCAGGATGAACCAAAATTTATTGTCTTTTACAGTGCGTTGATGACAGTTTTCTCCCTTTTCTGCTTTACCTGCAAAGCCAACAATCCAAAGGCGTCAATGGACAGTTGCGGCACCATGGTGACAGTAACCCAATACTGTCAATCATGCAAGAAAATTTTCAAATGGAGGAGTCAGCCATTTATACTGGGGAGATATCCAGCTGGAAATGTTCTTCTCAGTTTTGCTGTCTTAATGGCTGGTGCCTCCATTAGTAAATTACTCCTTGTTTTTAAACACATGGGGCTAAGTGTGTATGAATCAAGGACATTCTTTTACCACCAAAGCAGATTTCTCTTTCCAATTATTTTGAAGTACTGGGAAACCTATCAGGCATCATTGGTTACAAAGATAAAGGGCATGAAAGATGCAGTTTGGTCTGGAGATGGGGGGTTTGACTCGATGGGGCATTTAGCTAAATTTGGGGTGTACACACTCCTATGCTCACCTATAATGAAGATTGTGCACTTTGAGTTATTACAGGTAATTGTAATACAAAATTACTGGGTGTTTCATTATAATAGCTCCATGATTTTCAGTGAACATGCTACTTTCACTAAATGCATCAGGTTTTTCCAAATGTGTTCGTAGTAGAGCAGAATCCAGGTATTTGAATAAAAATCTCAATTTAATAAGAGATGTTTTTACGAGATACATGGTTTATGCTCATCGAAGTTAGTGAATGGAAATATGTTTTTTAAATCTAGCAATGATGATTCTGCAGCAGACCATGCAATTTTGTGTTTCTTGATTGCAGGCCAACCAGACAGGTAGCAGCAATGCTATGGAACTAGAAGGTGCTAAGCTCTGCTTTGATTACTTACAGAGGGTTGCAGGGCTTACAATCAAAGTTTTTGTTTCCGACCGACACAGAGGAATAGCTAAATGGATCAGAGAATGTCAACCTTCAGCGACTCACTTCTTTGACCAATGGCATGTAGCAAAAGGGTTGGTGAAGAAACTTCTGGCTGCCAGCAAAGTAAAAGGTTGCGAAGTGATAGCAAAATGGGTGAAGGCTGTAAAAAACCACATCTTTTGGTGTTCCACCTCAACAAAATCTGGTTTCCAAGATTTAATTTTAGCAAAATGGAAATCTTTCATGCAGCATGTGTCAAACAAACATACCAATCACCCTGACAAGCTTTTTGAAGAATGTGCACACTATGACAACATTGAGCGTAGGAAATGGATCAAAGTAGGTTAGTTAAATGAAACGATATTTATTTCTTCAAATGATAAGTTAATAGAAATGTAATGCCCGTTTCTAAATAAACACGTGAATAAACCACATTTTCCTGATACCTTGGATAAAGTATCTGTTTTGAAATGTAAAAGTAGATTACTATTGCTTAGAAATGACTAATTTCCAACAATGCAATTTTATGACTGATTTAAAAATCAGTTATATTTTACCTCTCATGTTAACCATAATTTTGTACTTGCAGCTTTTCAATCTGGTTTTATTTTCTTAGGCACAAAG
>NC_090884.1:40093360-40098360 GCF_036669925.1 Montipora capricornis
CGGCAATTCTTCCAAAGAGTCTGCTACTGTTGATGCCAAAGCAGTCACGGAAGATCTTGGCCGATTGGGCTTTGTTCTCAGCGGAAATAAGTATGCTTGGGAACCATCCCTTACCCAGACCTGGTTGGGTCACGTTTTCAATGAGTCAGAAAACCGTTTGTATGTAACTGAAAACAGGTTGTCAAAATTAAAGGAATCCCTGTCATCAGTTCTGGAAAGAACTGACAATGTTTCAGCCAAACTCCTAGCCCAGGTTACCGGCCGTGTTATATCCATGTCAAAAGCCATTGGTTTGGCCGTTTATTTGTACACTAGACACATGTATTTCGCGATAGAAACTAGGCAATCATGGGATGCCATCATTCCTTGCTCTTCAAAGGTTAGAGAAGAGCTACAATTCCGGGATAAAAATGTGGGCCTGTTAAATGGCAAGAAGCTGTTCGACAAGCCTCATGTTTTTGATTCCGTGGTTTATTCAGATGCACCTGAGCAGGGCTTTGGCGGTTACATGGTTTCCGCAAAACACACTTTGGTGTGTCAGGGGCAATGGCAACTAATGAAAGGGGAAAGACCTCTACTTGGCGAGAGCTGAAAGCTGCACACAATATGTTATTGTCCATTGGACATAGCCTTAGAGGACAAAAAGTACAATGGCATACTGACAACCAGAACATTGCTCGTGTTATCAACAGAGGGAGCACGAAACCTGATCTTCAATCATTGGTTGAAGACATTGTCTATTTGTGTGCTGAAAATCATGTTGTGGTTGTCCCGGTGTGGGTACCCCAGGAGCAGAACCAGTTGGCTGATTACCTCAGCAAACTTACAGACGTTAACAACTGGGTTATTAGTCCAGACATTTTTCGGTGGATCAGCACTCTATGGGGCCCTTTTACAGTTGACAGGTTTGCAACTTGGTATAACGCCAAATGTCTTAGATTTAATTCCCGCTTCTGGAATCCTGGCTGCGAGGCCGTGGATGCTTTTACCCACAATTGGCAGGGGGAAAACAACTGGCTATGGTGCCACCTTAAGCTTTGCAAAGCACAAGGGGCTTTAATAATACCCCAGTGGAAAGGAGCTTTGTTTTGGCCCTGTGTATGTCCAGATGGGGTTCATTTAGCTAAATGTGTTTTGGACTGGGTTGGAGTTCCAGAATTCAGTTCGGCCGCCACGACAAGGGGAAGGACTTACAATTCTATGTTCCATGGTGAACGTCTCGAATTCAAACTTATAGCTTTGTACATAAACTGGCAGTCTACTCGCCCAGTAAGCAGTGACAGAGGTTTTTGCTTGTCAACAGAAGGTTTGTGTGAACGTTGCATTCGAGGTTAAACAAATCCTTAACTTAGCCGTCTACGGCAGGAGCGAATTGCAGCCCACAGGAGGCAAGAAAATAAGGAACCTGCAGGTGGTTTATGAAGGAACCATCAGGTGGTTTTGAACACCAGGCCCTTGAATATCATTCACTACACTCACAGGTGGTGTTATAAGATTCATAGTAGCATATTAGCATCGGAGATGGCTTCAATCTCATATTTGTTTTTTATCATGCAGTCTCTCTGTTTCTCACAGGTTTAAACCTCTTTGATCAAGGCCCATGGAAGGAGCTTGAAGACCACGCAGGATCTGGCCGCGGAAGCATTCATCTCACCCGCTTGTTTGAAGGGTTAAAGCAGACAGTCTTTTCTTCAAAAGCTTGTGGAACCGTTGTTAATTACACTAGTTCTTTAAATCGTTGGATTAAGTTTGCATGTGACAATAATTTAATTGTTTTCCCAGTTACTGTTGTTGATGCCGCTTTGTATTTTAGCTATTTGTCCACTTCTCAAGTTTCTGCCTCCGTGATCGAAACTTGTTTTAGCGCTTTAAAATGGGTTCACGACATTGCTGGGGTTTCTAACCCTATGGTTAGCCCTTTTGTAAGAAACGTAGTCAGGGAGCTAAACGTCAAAATGCTAAACCTGTAGCAAAGAAATCACCCATTTCTCCTGAAGCTCTTACAGCATGTTGTACCGAATACAAGCATTCTAGGGAGCTACCAATACGTAGGGATATTTCTATGGCCTTACTTTTGTTTGTAGGGTTCTTTCGTTTTAATGAGCTTGCAGCCCTTGCAATCCAAGACATCAGTTTTAGTGAAACTCACTTAACTGTCAAAGTGACCAAGAGTAAGACCGATCAATATCGAAAAGGTAATGAAGTAGTGATCAGCAGATCTGGAAAAGTGTCTTGTCCTGTTCTTAATTTGGAAAAATACATGGCTTTAGCGGGCATTAATACATCATACAAGAAATCAGATTATTTGTTTAAGCCTTTAATTAAGGTCAGGTCTGGATATAGAGTTATTGAGAAACTGAAACCGCTTAGCTATACTCGTGCACGAGAATCTATAGTTGTCCTTCTAAGTAAGTTTGTACTACTACGGATATTATTAGTTCGCATTCATTTAGAGCGGGAAGGGCAACTTCAGCGGCTAACGCTCAAGTTCTGATAGATGCTGGAAACAACATGGCAGGTGGCAATCAGAGACCGCAAAGGATGGCTATGTCGAGGATTCCCTCAACAATTGTTAACTTGTTTCCCGGTCCCTGGGGATTTGATTTGACTCTACTGACATTCCGTTCCCTTTCTTTGTATTTCTATCCAGTGCAGCAGTCAGTTCCACTTTTTAACAAGTGACCAGTTGTGTTTGATTTGTTGTCTATTATAGGGAATAGGGGAAAACTTGTTATTTGCTGCGGTTTCGAAGAATAGCAGCAAATCGTTGTTTTCACCGTTTGCCGGTTTTTGACAGTTTCTATGGCAACGCAAGTACTATAAGGGTGGGATTTTGCTGAGTTAAGCCATTCTATGCTGACGTTGCTGCCAACTTGCTCTCGTTACGAGATTTCTTACAGTTGTTGGATTTGCCACCCCTCACCCTCGGGTTATTTGTTAAGTGTGTTCAGGTTTCCTCTAAAAAGGGGTTTTTTTCCTGATGGGCAGCAGGCACGTTATTATCGTCTAAGCTTCTGTTAGTTTCAAGAAACGCAAATGGGGTATCATTGCTCGCAGAATGCCGGGCTAAGCGGTACAGTCCGTTACCAGTTCTATCCAGTGCAGCAGTCAGTTCCCCTTTTTAACAAGTGACCAGTTGTGTTTGATTTGTTGTCTATTATAGGGAATAGGGGAAAACTGTGTATTTAAAGCACCTGAACTTAAATGAAAAGAGATATTAATATTCATGTGAATAGTATCAGTGAACTTAATATGCCACTTTGGAAAATACCATAATGTTTGTTTATCCCCTTAAATTTTGCATAAGTATTGTTTCCAGTTTCTCTTGGGACTTACAATGGTCCAAAGTTTTCTGCCTTACTGTACTTTTGTTTCACTTAGAGGCCATTTATTTGCCAGTATTGAAAAGTTTGGTTCACATTTATGAAATTCCATTAATTAATCATCTGTGGCTTACACAGATCTACTTGTATCGCTTTTACATTCCTGAGATAATTCAACTCACAAATGACGCACAAACAAACTCAGGTCCAAAACTAAAACTATTGCCGCACCATACAGTCAAGGTAATGTTGAAGTATTTGGTACGGCAAATGCAGGCACACAACGTGTGGCAATGTCTCTATTGGCACTTGTTTATAATTTCAGGAATCCAATAACCTCTCCAGCTGACTTGGTTCAAATTATGAACATTGGGAATAATATGTATTCAGCTTTGTCACAATCATGCAAACAGGGACTCCTATTTTTGACAGATTTACCTGTTATAGTTAACTTACATGTAAGCTTATTAACTATCAGTTGACATACAGTGATAGTTATAGTGGTTTCCTAAATAGTGCACTTCCTCTAATTGCAGACTTTCCTTATGTTTATTGCTCATGGATAATTATCATGCATATATTTTAACAGTTGACCTTTACATAGTAGCAATATACTGTTTGCCTAATGGGAGGTGTAAAATTTTCGATTCTCTTGGCAGAGATTTATTAGCTATGGGACCCATTTGCAACATGTACTTTAATTGAAATAGATTCATTAATGAATTTGGTACAACATTTTCAGAATATATGTGCACAAACATCTGTTACTTATGAGATTTACAATGTGTTAACATTATTAAAATGTAAAGCAACAGTGTAAGCATTGTTCATTTATTATACGTTCGAAACCAAAATTTTAGACCCTTCGAGCACTTAAATGATGTTTATCTTTGTTCTTGCAAAGATTGTTCTGCTGTCATTTTATTCTATTGTTTTTCCACGTCAAAGTCTTGTAACTATTGCACCTCTCAAACAGTTAAAATAGTATCATTGCGAATGGAAGAGCAGTATATCAGAAATGTTACTCGAGCAAAATATGTTTTTATTTCTGATTTGCTAAAGAAATTAGACGTAGGTGTAGTGATTGTTCTGTGGGTTGCCTGTGTAACCTGTGCCTTAAGTGCATTGTTGGTAGTCAATAAAGTTAAGATTGTGGACTAAAAAAGTGAGTGTGTTTTCTGGAGTGTAATCCGTACACATCGTGGAACAGTCTGGAGTACAGACATTACATTGGCGACAAGGATTTAGAAAAAGTTCTTTCTAGTATTATGGCGGTAAATCCTATTCCACCGATGGATATTTCGGGGCCGAAGTCGGAGTTGAGCGAACGATGGCATGTTTAGCTACGAGGGTTCACGTACTTTGCCGAAGGGAAAGCAAATTTGCAAAACCCAGCGAGAAAGAGAAACGAGATGCTTCATCGGGCCGGTACTGAAGTGCAAGATATCTTCGAAAACTTGGTAATCGTTCCCCTTCCCGAAGGCCAAGCGGATGACGATGAATGACTGAATACTCATTTTCATGTTCAGAAGAACGCCGCCTATGAAAGACACATTCTGCGTCAGTTACACCAAGAACCTGGCGAAGATGTGGACTCGTTCATCCTTTGACTTAGCAAGCAAGGCACTGTGGCTATGGAGATGAGGAACTCGAATTCGCTGTGAGAGACCAGTTGCT
>NC_090884.1:40105860-40115860 GCF_036669925.1 Montipora capricornis
GCACATAGGGGATTAGTAAGGGATTGGTGTATTTTGGTTCTTTTTTCATCCCGCGGGGTGGGGGGATTGGAAGGAATTTGGTCTTTATGCGGATACCCATGGGACTGTCCCACGGGGTTTTCTTGCATTTGGGCTTCCTGTGTAAAGTTCATTATTATGGGCCCAAAACACGTGCTGTATGAAAAATATTGTGTTTTGCTAATCTGTGTTGTGCCAATCTACAAAGCCTGGGGTGCCAACAGAGACAAAAGAAAATCCGTGGTTGCCAACAATTTTTGTATACTACTTCCCCACCGACGCAGCACCACAGTTTCTTTAGAAACTACCCCCTTCAACAATTTTGAAGATTTTGTTTTAAAAGGTGAGAGTAGACTGATAACTTGTAGAATTTTATATAGCAAGCCATCAGAGTCGAATCTGAGAGCGAATCAGAAGTCATGATGGCGGAATTTTATGTTTAAATACTTTCTCTTTCGCTTAACTATACACACAGAAATTGATAACTGTTTACTTTGAACTTTGTGTGGAATTGTTTACTCGAAAATTTCAACCAAAACTTGTGTTTTGGAATCTGCGCAGTAGACATATGGTCAAGAATCTACCCAGTCAGTATGTTTTTCAACTTCTACCTTGTTATGAAACAAGTTGTCCTCATCCAGTTTGTCAAGCAGGGAAACCTGAGAAAGATTACACATGGTACAGTGGTGGTCCACCTCTTTCTTACTTACCCATTCCAATCTGTGATCCACAAAGACCGTGGGGAGGTAAAGATTGCAAAGTATATGCCGGGCATTATTTAAGTGTAGAAAAGCATTTACAAGATTTTAATATACATGGAAACGTGAATTACAGTCAACCTCCAAGTTCAACTTTTAAATCCTTGAGCTGAAAACACAAGAAATATGAGGAAATTGCCAAGCAGCTTTTGCTTCCCACCAGTGAAATAGAAATGTGGTCAAATCACCTTGACAAAGTTCAGGAGGCAAGAAAAAGTGGTGCTAAAAAAGCTGCAGCTACACGAAAAGCAAAAAAACAACAGAGAGGTAATTCTTTCTTGTGGTTTGCATTTCTATTCATTATATAGTGACAGTCTTTTTCTAATCCAGGAATGAAGAACAGGATGATGCGCAGGATGAAGAACACGAGGATCAACTGCGGTGCTACTACCAAGAGCCAGAATATGGGTAAAAGTTATTGGCAACTTTTCACTTTCAGATCCTGATCATGATCTTAATCACTTTTATTTTCTATCTATCTAGATTTATGATTAAATGTGATGGGAAGTCACAAAACTGCAAGGTTTGGTATCATGGGCCATGTGTTAATATATCACAAAGGAAAGCCAACAAGATGAGAGAATATATATGTTTTCACTGTTCTACAAAATAAAGAAAATTCAAAAACTTCAAATGTATTTTGTTGTTTATCCATAAACAGTGTTTAAAAAATCATGTATTTACAAATGCCCAGGGGTGGGGACTTTGTGACCCTTGTCTCACCCGCTACCCACGGGTTTTCACAAAGTTTTGGTTGTATGAAATTTCAATTCCCCGAGGTCGACCCCCGGGAAAGCCGCTGATAAGTGCATTAAGCCTCAGCCCTCGTTTCAGTGGTTAGGCCTAAGCACTCTCTGAAATTTTCCCTTTCATTTTATGATTTGGTTAACTGCATTGTCTAATTGTCTTATAACTCATTGCCTCATGACTCACTGACTCATAAATACAGTGTACGTAAAACACTCATCAAAGTGTTACATCTGCATGGACTTCACTTTGCCATGAAAAGGCCTACTTTTTGCTTATGAGATAAATACACGTGTATGAATACATCTTCTAATGTTCTTGAAAGGCTCAAACTGCTGAGATTGATAGGGATAGACATTTTTCCAATCAAATAGCTTGGTATCATGGTGTCACGTAACTATAAATTAAAGGTAACACTTACTTAAAATTTCAAAATGTCGTAGTTTCGAAACGAAAGACGTCACGGAACTGGAAACTTGAAAAAATATTTATTTCTAGGTCATGGAACTGGTCAACTAGACATTTTTCCAATCAAATAGCTTGGTATCATGGTGTCACGTAACTATAAATTAAAGGTAACACTTAAAAATTCAAAATGTCGTAGTTTCGAAACGAAAGACGTCACGGAACTGGAAACTTTAAAAACTATTTATTTCTAGGTCATGGAACTGGTCAACTAGACATTTTTCCAATCAAATAGCTTGGTATCATGGTGTCACGTAACTATAAATTAAAGGTAACACTTACTTAAAAATTCAAAATGTCGTAGTTTCGAAACGAAAGACGTCATGGAACTGGAAACTTGAAAAAATATTTATTTCTAGGTCATCTTCAACTTCCTATAGATAACAATTAAGAAGACCTTGCCAATTTAATGATCTCACTGTGAAACCATCTGTAGTTTGACAATCACGTGCAACTTCAAATCTATGTTTATCTCGTGAACATATTCCAACAAATGTTTTCCCTCATAGAGTTTTTGCGTTCCTTCAACGGCTTCATTGAACGCGTAAACTGGCTCAATTAGTCGCTTAGAAACAAAACACGAAATCTGCGAGAAGTAACTGTTGTAAGAATTAAAAACTCACCTCAAATCACAGAACTTTATTCCTCACAGATCATCGTCTGCGAACACGAGGCGAGGACCTGAGACTTCGACAGCGCGCAATGACCAGAACCAAGGCTGCTGACCAACGGTTTTCGTGAAAGGCGGGTTTACCCGGTGCGGTCCACATCAGTCCACGGTGGACTCCACGGGGCGTTTTTGACACATGCGCAGTAGTCACAAAAAAAAACACTTGTAAGCCTGTAAGAAATCTACGATTAGGATGGTCACAGTCCAGTTTTAATCTATGGAATGCCGTTTGTATCAAAAATACTTCTTGTCATATATTATAAAATTTAGCATTAAATATATAAAACTTATTTCTCTTTAAATAAAACATCGTAGATTATACACAAAACTTGCTACAAATTGTGAAACTTGTCACGCCATGTATAAAACTTTTGAAAATATAAAACTTGTCGCGCCATATGTAAATCTTGTTGGACAATATAAAACTTGTGACGCCATGTATAAAACTTTTGAAAATACAAAACTTGTCGCGCCATGTATAAAACTGGTTGCAATAAAACTTGTCACGCCATATATAAAATACAACTTGTCACGCAAACGCTTATTGGAACCCAGTACCGCGCCAAAGGGCGAGAATTGAGTCTCCAGGATTAGCAAAATGTCCTCTCACACTGAGAGACCTGGTTGAGAGACAATCAAGTCTTGCCGATGGTCTTAGAGACCGAAACAGAGGGGAAAGGCAAAGAGGTAATCAAGAGGACATAAATGAGTCACTGTTTCGATTATTAGAGCAAAGTGAGGCAATCATCGTCGGCATCCTTACGCGAAGTCGTCATTTCAACAGCTCTGCGTTGCTGAGTTCCTATGTTAGATAGCCTATAATATTGTCATGGAATAGTAAATTCTCCTCAACTCTTAACTTAAAAAGTAAGCTAATATAAATTATATCGCAAAACACCGCCGGCACATCGTTCGGCACTTAATTACTGTATTGCTGATTTTCCAGAATCGGGGAAAAGAAAGAAAGGAAATATGCAAAGACTCCAGCCGAGATTCAGGTCTAGTGGCCTTCTGCTTCCGTATAGCAGAGATCAAATCATGATCGCTGAGGCCCAGCTTCATTGTAGCAAATCGTTCTGGGTTGCAATAAGGACATCTCATCGATCGGTTGTTAGTTATTTTAGCGGGTCACTGCAAATTTTCTTATGCAAGATACACGGACAAATCTCTTTTACCACATTTCAAGAGATTTGTATGGTCACGCCATGCTGGCCGGAAATCAACAAGAACATCTGTCACTGAGTTTCCCACACAAGCTGGGAAACTCAACAAAAATTACAATAGTGCTTTTTCTAATACTGTTCAGATAGCCAAATTCCATGAATTACATCACTCTTTAGCAAACATTACAGCTCTCCCGGCCACCGAATAAATGTCGCGTCACTCAAAGCTTAAAAATTCAAGGGTTGTTAAGTAGTACGTCTTTCCATTAGTACTTGATAACGGTAGGACAAATATTTATCGCTGCGAAACTCAATTTAGAAACTTCACAGACTGGAGTTAAGATGAATCAAGACGGTTTGATTCTTCTGTCGGTGTAGCGGATCTCAAAGAGTGAGACTCAATATTTGAACGGCTCCACTAGCCCGCTAAACAGATATGCTTAAGCGTGCGATATAATTACAATGAATAAATTTATTTTAGTTGATTAATCAGTAATTCCCAGAGCTTCCCGCTATTAAAGATTCCCCGTTTTTTTTAAAGATTCCGGCTTTTAAAGATTCTACATTTGACAGATTCCCGTTCCCCGTTCCCCATTCCTCGTTATTATTTGCGATTCCCCGTTCCACGTTTTAAAGATAGCCATACACCATGTATGAGAGAAAACGATTGTTCTCCCGAAGATTCCTTGGAGCTTGTATCTCAGGATTTCAAACAAGGCTACAACAACCTTGAAATACTTGAATTTTTGAAGCTTCATGGCATTAACATTAGCTTGTCAACTCTTAAGAGAAGGCCACGAGCCCATCTGGAGCGTGCAACTTCCATACAGCGTCTGTGAAACGGCGTTTTCACAGGTAGGTTAATTTTTAGACTAGCCCTTCCCGCGAATTAGGTCAAAAAACAAAGGCAGTTCCAGTTCGGTGACCCTATGACGTCAGCTTAATTTCTTGTGATTGGTCATCGGGCTCCTGTGGGAGTCTCATTCGAGGGAAATTCAATCTAAAAATAAATCGGTCTGTGAAAACGCCGTTACACGAACACAGTAGAGTTGTAGGCTCCGGGTCATGGGTTCCTGAGAAGACTTACCTCTTTAGGATTATCAAGAAGACGTTTCGTCTCTGATGATGAATTGAGAAGTGCCATCAAGAAGGAACTTGGTAGAAGTGGTTGTTTTGTGGGATACCGCAAGATGTGGGCACTGCTCAGAATGAAGGAAATTATTGTAAAAAGAGCTAGGGTCATCTTCTCAGGGAACTTGATCCTAATGGTGTGGAAAGCAGGCGAAAGAAGAGATTACGTCGCAGAGCGTATCATGCAAAGGGGCCAAATTTTGTTTGACATACATGACAAATTAAACTCGGGGTGAGCCTTTTGGGTTTAGTGTGCATGGCTGTATCGACAGGTTTTCAAGAAGACTCCTCTGGTTGGTGGTGGGCCCCACAAATAAGAACCCAGAAGTGATTGCTAAGTGCTACCTTGATGCTGTGAAGCAATTAGGTGGTGTACCCAGGAACATTAGATCTGATGATGAGACTGAAAACAGCACAATTGGGGCACTTCATATATTCCTCAGGTCATCCCACAACGATGAAAATGCTGGCCCGGGATGTTTTACGATTGGCAGATTTACTGCAAATCAAAGAATCGAATCCTATTGGTCATAATTTGTAAAGGATGATCCTGGTTGGTGGATTTCGTTTTTCAAGGATCTGTCGGACGTAGGTTGTTTAACAGCTTAACGGAGTGCACTTGGAATGTATTCGATTTTGGTTCATGTAAATATTGAGAAATGAGCTCCATCAGGTTGCTGAGATGTGCAACCAACATCTTATAGCTTCAAGCAAGGCTGGAAATAGAAGAAGACCAGACTGCATGTTTTTTCTTCCCCACCTATACAACTCTGAAAACTACAAGGTACCTGTTAATCCCCAGGAACTTGAGGAATTCCTTGATGAATCAACCATGAGCCCAGCCGATTGCAGTGAAGAGTTCAAGGAATTTCCTGGACTGTTATGAATGCTCTAGGATTGCACCTGCCTAATGATGTAAATGAAGCACTTGATGTCTATGTAACACTAATTAAAGAGGTCGAAAAGTTAGCATAGTTCCTGTCTGAAAAGGGGAAGACACAAACTGCAAAATTTCAACAACTTTTATTGCCATCATGAAGCCACCAGTTAGTTATTTGAACAGCGAAGGGAGATATGAATCCTCCAAACAATATTGCACGTGGAAACAGTACTGAACTAACACAAATTACATAAACATGCAAACAGTTAGCTCAACCCCATTTCCAGGGTCTATCTCTGCCGCCTTCCAAGCTTAGGGGTTGGAAAACAGAGAGAGACCCTGGGGACAAGGTTAACAAATACTATTAGTAATATATAGATTTAGCCAAGCATAAAAGCGGAGCTCTCTGGTTATTTATTCTTACTGCCTGTAGCGTTAGTGAAAATAAAAGTTTTCGAATTGTCCGCGTTTTGATGTTTCCGGTTGCTGCTTTAATAATTAAATCATTTTCTTTGCTTTCTTCTATAGGAAAATTAATTGCCTAACTAGTGAATTCCACGGTAAATCTTACGCTAAAAACCGATATCGCACGAATCACGAAGCGATGAGTACGATATCGGTTTTTCGATTGAAATCTACTTTGGAATTCACCAGTTTGGCAATGAATTTTTCTTGCACCGCATGAGTTTTAAAAGAAAACAAGCACACTCTCAGCGAGCGAATGCAAAAAACGGCTTGAGAACAAAAATTTTGGCTAGTATGTTTAAAAAAAACGGGGTTGACATGAAGTTTATTCCTTCATGCCCAGTGAAAATCGAAAGGCAATGTATATACCACTTTCCACGTACGTGTGGTACGTTGTATATTAAGCGGGCATGAAAAAACACGCAAGAATTTATAAGTTAAAGAAAAAACACCGATAGCATGAAAAAAATGGCGTCATGCCTGGGAGATGGAGATCTTTCCCCATACCCAGAAGGAGCCTCTCGTAATCCCGCGGGTAACTTTTTAAAAAGGGGACTGGGGTTGAGCTTGGATCTCATGCCCGACATGAAAAAAGACAGATTGTCATGCCGGGACATGTGCTTCAAATCGGTGTGAGGAATTTCATGCGTAGCATGAAAAAAGGGCCAGAACATCATGCCGGGCATGTAAGTTACCTCTTCATAGCAATTTTATGATTTTAAGGAATCCCAAAAGTGACTTGTTCAGAGCGTTGAGGTATTGTGGTTTGGTTTGACCCAATTAGGAGTGTCCTGTTGATGATTCAAGAACCCGAAAAAGTATATTTTATTTACTGCAATAGATGCAACGATGTAGTGTATCAAAATGATGTAGGGGTAGCCTTCTCTCTGCTACTTCAAGTGTCAGACGAGGAGCTCCACGGTAATTACAAAAAGAAAAGTTTACATAAGTTGATCTTGGCCAATCTTCTTTCAGCTTTCCCGTCGATTATTGCACACCGATAATATATCTTTAACATCAATCCCCATAAAAAGGACTCATAGTCTCGTACAAGCTTTCTTCAATTTATTCGATTATCCGTTATTTGAGGACAAGCTGTTTTGAATTCCAATATTGTTGCCTCTTAGAAAACAATGGTTCTGAATAGTATTATTTTTTTACGAACGATTTTTTGGAATAATTTGTTATGAGTTTCATTGTACACATGATTTCCTTCTCAGTTTCAAATTATTTTCTCAGTGAGTGAAGTACCCACTCAAAAATCACTTGTTGTGCCTTCATCAACCTGTCACGTTATTCTGTATCGTTCTTTGGATAAGAGTGAGCAATTTCAGTTTCCATTTCATCTCCTTGAAAGTCAAGAAACATTGAAGTTGTACTACTCTTACATCTCCTCAGATTCACAAATCACTTTTACACTGACTTCAACAAGCCTCCTGTTTAAAAAAAAAAAAGAAAAGAGGTGAAAACAATTAATTAATTAGCGTACATTTTGTTTGCGTGCTTTAAAAGCAATATCAGACCCGTGACCCGTGCAGTGCTCTGGGTACGATTTAATATGTTGAGCACGACTTTTAGTGAGGCAAGAATTTTTAGTTTGTTGTGACGCGGCCTCTCTATTAACATAATATATACTTCACATATACTTTATAAAGTAAACATATGCATCTCTTTTACGAGCTTAGGAAGGCTCAATAGGCCGGCGCTTATCTCCGGTTTCTGTAGCATGAAGCGACTAGGAGTACTTATTTATACTCCTCCCTGGATGGGATGCTAGTCCATCGCAGGGTTACCCCCAGCATTACGCCGGTACTCATTTATACACCTGGATGGAGAGAGGCACCGTGAAAGTAAAGTGTCTTGCCCAAGAACACAACACAATGTCCCCGGCCACTCGAACCGGAGTCGAGCGCACTAACCATGAGGCCACCGCGTCTCCCAGTCTCAAATAGGATACTGCCCGGCACTGAGAAATAGAATCAAGTGAAGCTGTGATCTTCGCAGTTATGAGCGCAATTTTTGCAATTGCGTAGAGAAGCCTGAAAAATTCAGGACTTCAACGGGGTTTGAACCCGTGACCTCGCGATTCCGGTGCGACGCTCTAACCAACTGAGCTATGAAGCCAAATTGCGCTCATAACTGCGAAGATCATAGCTTCACTTGATTTCATATCCGCAGTTCATATATGATTAATTTCATATACCATTTCATCATTGATTTATTCCTCACGGGACCATTAGAACCCACAAATGACCAGCTCCCAACGTCGGTGGCTTCATAGCTCAGTTGGTTAGAGCGTCGCACCGGATTCGCGAGGTCACGGGTTCAAACCCCGTTGAAGTCCTGAATTTTTCAGGCTTCTCTACACAATTGCAAAAATTGCGCTCATAACTGCGAAGATCATAGCTTCACTTGATTTCATATCCGCAGTTCATATATGATTCATTTCATATACCATTTCATTACTGAGAAATAGACTAGCGATTTTACGGCATGCACAGGTTCGAAAAATTTGTCCACTACAAAACCAAAATAATCTTTAGAATTGCTTGGCATCTCTACAGTAGGTTTGAATGCAACTTTAGAAGGTAATTGGTGAGTGAATATTTGTGACAGCTGATGTGAGCCAAAATATTGTAAGGTTGGAGAAAAAATCGATTTTACAGTATGCCCAAGTTCGGTCAACCTCAAGAGTTGGGCGATTGTGATCTTTGTGTTCAATTTGCACATTTCTTGTCAAACGTTATAATACTTGAAAGAAAAAAAAAGCAAACTAACAAAAACAAAAACCCGGTGTCTTGCCATAATTTTGACACAGATGTTTTCAATTTTTCGCGAGTTGTTAGTAAAGACAGGGCAGCAGTAAAAGCAGGAATCGGGAATCGGGAATCCAGAATCCGGAAACCAGGTAATGGTATGTGACACCACATGTAAGGTTTTTCTTTTGCTATTGTTATGCACAGTTTTGAGCTCGTAAATATGGATTTTTGCAGCCTTTCGTCAGGAATAATGCAAAGTTGTTCAGTTTGGAGTTGCACTCTCTCTTGCACAAGAAACCAGATGGCTGCACGAAAAAACCGATTTTCAACAGAAGACTACCCAATGGTTGACGATGCACTAGGAGTAAACCGTTCAACAGCAAGGACGGGAGGGCAGAGAGGAGCGACCACGAGACGGCGCAACAATGTCAAGGTAGACAAAGAAATGAAACAATGTATTAAGGACATTGTCAAAGAAAAATGCATGCTGGCATTGACTGAAATCAACCGAGAACTTCAAGGAAAATTACGAAAAAAACCTCGAGTACATGATCGTACAATAGCAAGAACACTAAACGGAAATGTTTCTAAAGCTTAAACAGGCATGTCCTCCACTTGTTGACAGACCTGTTGATAGACCTGGGTTGTGATTCAAAGGCGTTTTGAATAGGCCAATTGGTTTCTGTATATAGGCGTAATTGGTCAATGCGTCTTTATAGATGAATGTGAAAGGAAAGGAAAGGAACTTTATTTAAGTGTCTAGCCGTTCTAGCGCTGGAGCGCTGATTGGGGACACTGTAAACTGAAATGAACGATGAAAGTAAATCAAGTCAAATGTTGTTTTTTGAGGAGAGGGGAAACCGGAGTGCCCGGAGAAAACCTCTATAACATTTGGACCACCAGAAGCTATGACTGAGCAGCAGTGGGTGAGAGGGCCTACGACG
>NC_090884.1:40123360-40128360 GCF_036669925.1 Montipora capricornis
CAAGTTATTGCTGAAATCAAGCTCAAATAACATCTTCATATTTTCTTTTTCATAATCTCGCAAATAGTAACGTGGGATGTTTACGAAATGAATAAGAATAATTCCCCGTGAGCTGTACCATGTATCTATTTGCTGTTGTTAGATATGCAATATTTGCTACAAATACGAGACAGATTTTGGTAGGATAGGTCGTAAGTGGCTCTTCATATATTATTGAACCCAGGGTGTAGCCTCGAGGATCAGGTTACAGTCATATAGTCAATGCTACACAGTTCTCCTCAACAGTACTCCATACATTCCGAGGAAAATGTCGCTATTTTGTTTGTCTTTGGGTTCAACTAAGCGCTTAGTAATGACCATTGTAATCCAAACTTTGTTTTTCATAGGATTGCAGACTGTTAAGTTTGGTTTTAAACACTATTTCCACAGTACTCCATCGAACGAATATAAATGAGAACTTATTACTCAATTAATCTTTCAAGTTCTCGCAATAGAAGGGAGTACTGTTCAAAATGAAGGAATTTCTTTATTACAAGGGACAAATTCACAATCAGTTACTTTGCAGTATTCAAATTCTATCCATAACTATTCAAGTTGTATCGAAACGTACCGCATTGGCCTCGAAAATTCCCACATACTTGTGGAGTACTGTGTGGAGTACTCCCGGGGGAGTACTGTGTGAAACACCGTTTTGTAGTCATTTATTAACATACGGCAAGAAGATGAATTAACGAGATGTAACTTTTTACGCGGCATGACATACAAATGCAACATTTCTTGTTCGTTTTGATTATTAACGTTTTATACTTTGCTTCTTGTGATGCCAAACTCTAAGGAACTTCATATTCACGAAACGCCAAGAATTTAGAGCCTTAAGTATGTAACTTAAAAGTGTTATCGGGAAATCATACGCATGCAAGTGTTCATTATTCACTCTCGCTACATCACCTGAAAGCCATCTAAAAATGCATTTACTTAATAAACCGGGAAAAAAATAATACAACAAGAAATTTTCAGTTTCAAGCACATGGTTTACATGTCTTGGTTAGGTTTGAATTGCACAAAAAAAAAAACCTTTGCTATATTACCATTGTGGGAGTAACAAAAAGAACAATACGTCGACCACTAACAGGTCACTTCTCTTCTAAATATTTTGTATTTTGCAGGAATTGTACCTCTAGATACCAAATTTACGCTGCAATACGTTTTTAAGTGGTGAACTTCATAAAACAGAACAGCAATTTTACGGAGAAAGGTCCTTCAATGCGCATTGTTGTACCGTTCCTAAGATACTGTTGTAACGCAATATTGTGTCACGGAAAACCATTCCTCGGACTGAGCACATAGGTGGCTTTAGCAAATTTCATGTTCTGAGAATGGTGCCCAAAAACGACGACAATAAAGATAATCCATGGAACCGTAATTATGGAGAATAATAACTGCATATCTTCCGTAAATTTTGTGTTATACGCCAAAAACTGTTTACAGTTGTTTTCAGACAATCATGGACAAAAGTGTTGGGAAGGTAACTTCATTTTACAGATACCCCCCTCCCCCTTTTCATGGGGGAGGGGGGCCACAAGAGCATGGTATCTCCCAAACACTTCAGCCAATACTTAAAAAAATCGAATTAGGTGTGAAGTGAGCTGATGCCCGCAACCTTCCCAACAACTTTTGACCACGATTGTAGGTCCTGCATAAACAATGTGTCCCCGCTGGTTTGCAGGCTCTATAAAGTCAAGCGCCTCAATAGGCCATTTCCGAGATCATGTCTGCCTTCTCTTCAAAGCGAGGCTAAGTGCGAAGTTTTTCCGGTGAAAGTTAGTTAACATTCATATGTAAAGTAGAACTAATTACCATCACAGAAACTTCGCACTTAGACTCGCTTTGAAGAGGAGGCAGATATAAACTCAATTCAAAGGCGACCTAACTTCATAATTCGAATGCTCGCTCAACGTAACGATTTGTAGCGTTAATATGGGAAACACGAGAAAAACCCGGCTAATCCTAGTTTACAGTGGGCTCGATTGATCAGCCGTTTTGTGCGCCCGCGTTCCTCCTCGCACACCAACGTTCGTTGGAAGGCGGGAGGATGTTAACCGCACTCCCAAAAGTTTACAGCGACGAAAATAAATAAAATAAACTTACTTTTACTGCACCTTATGTCCTTGTGTCGATTTGAGGCCTTTTGGGCTAGTTTTGAAATTTGCTGCTATCCTTCATTAAAAGAAGACAAGGCTTGAGACTCGGAACCTCTAAAGCCAGTTATCACTCCGCGATCGAGGACGATTTAATCCGAAAACCGGCTTGATTCGGCCTTTGTCCACTCTCACGTGAACGTCGATGACAAACGATATAGCATAAATGCTCAGAGTCTGAAAAAATCTCCACATGCTTGGAGAACAAGCCAGTTTTCACGAAAAACCCACCCTTTTCTCCATCTAAAAAAGGCGTTTTGGATTCATACATTGACAAGATTTTCGGCTTAGCAACCTGGCCTAGTGGCAATTTCCATTCTCTCTAGGGGTAGCTATCCAAGATCAAACCTCGTCAATCTGGAACTTTATCTCGTCCCTTTCCCCTGAAGACGGAGCTTCCAACGGTCGTGTCACGTATGAATCCAAAACGGATGAAAAATGGCGTACACCAATAGATCGTTGATTGATGAACCTAAGATAAACTAGGCCATACATGATTGAAGGTAAAGAGCAGCCAGCTCAAATGGCCTCAAATAGACAAAAGAACACAAGATAAAGCAAAGTAAGTATACTGTATTTATTTTCTTCGCTTTACGATAACCCGATTTTTTCGGTATTTCCTTACAAAGCACAAGCAAAGCACTGGAATTCTAAATCTGGGCTGCCTGTGGCTTGATAATCTAGGGGAATTGAACGCACTGGTCTCTCCAGGCGTTCTTTTTTCTCCTTGCTGGGCGCACTCAAATGCAAAAAGCGGGTAAGAAAAAAAATCCTCTTTGGAAGATTTGGATTGTGAAAAGGTGTTAAATTAATTAATATTTTGCTGACCATTCCACCCAAAACACTCTTTTAAGGAAAAGATCCTACTGGTATGGAGTTGCAGTGTTGTAATACTGTAAACACTGCGAGCCGTCTCTCTTTTGCTCTATTATAAACGAACGAGTCAGGTTTGACACTTTGTGACAGATACATAACATTGCGTAGGGTTGGCGAGGTGAAGTTGCTGTGTATAAGGGCCGATTTACACGATCAGATTTTGTCGCATGCGACAAGCTTATGACAGGCTTACGACATGACTTTACGATTGTCGCAGCGTTTTAAAACATGTTTTAAAATGCTACGACATTTTTGCAGACGTACACAACAATCGTAAATCATGTCGTGGGCCTGTCGTAAGCCGTTGTCGCATGCGACAAAATCGTACTGTGTAAATCGGCCCTAATGTCACTGTCGACGGCCACTAAGGGCCGATTTACACGATACGATTTTGTCGCATGCCACAAGCTCACGACAGGCCTACGACATGACTTACGATTGTCGCAGCGTTTTAAAACATGTTTTAAAATGCTGCGACATTTTTTCTGACGTACACAACAATCGTAAATCATGTCGTGGGCCTGTCGTAAGCCATTGTCGCATGCGACAAAGTCGTACCGTGTAAATCGGCCCTAACCATTCTCGAATGTCGTAAGTTGTGTTATGTATTTGCCATAAGGTGTCACACTTGAATTTATACTTCGGCGCCCTGCGGAAGTTGTAACAACGCCCGCAGTATTTCCGACAAGCAGGTTCAGGCATGATAGGCATGAATACAGATGAGGCTGAGTCGGGCTGAGTCTCGATACGGTGATTGCAATTTCTAGAAAGGTTTTTGTTTAATATTTGGTTTCTCAGCAGTGGATACTTGGGCAAGGAGAAGTAAATGTATCCGTGTGGCCATCGGCGGAATTTGAGCGTGACTGATGTAGGAGAAGTGCGATTTTATCACCGAGATGTGAGGTAAGTGCGAGTAAAAATATAAAGTTGTTGTTACGTTGTTGATGGTTGTACGCTAGAAATTACTTTCCAGCCTTTCCTTTATTGTTTTGGTACGAGGGACAACCTGGGAAGCTGAGAGATCGCTTAAATTCCGTTCAGTCAGGCAAAGCGGGCAAATCACCAGGACAATAAAGTTCGGCTTTTTATTGAGAAGGGTGTTTAAATATCTTTTTGAGTCTGCTATCGGATTTTTACCCGACCGAGCCTGGGTGGCCTGTGGCTCAGCCAATTTGCCATTTTCATTGCCCACTCACGGTATAATGATGGTCCATCAAAATGGTGTTAAAATGTAACCCAGTCATTAGGTGGTGTGTAATTGACGGTGCTGCACTCTAGGGTTCTCCCATGAGTGTGCTTTAAAATTCAACATGCTAAGAGAAACATCAAAAACAACACTTTATTGTGCCAGTAGAAAGAAAATTTGAAGTCAATTTACAATGAATCAACGTAACTGATTATATAAAGGGTAACTACTGAAATCCCAGGAAGCTTGATTAATGAAATAGTTAAAATGCAATGTTAATAGCAGAGGTTTAATATTGTACTGATATAACCAGTAGTTATGCACAGTGACGTAGACATGGACACAGAAACACACACGACACCCACACATCTCACTCATTTTAAAAAAGGCATAGAAGGAATTTACCAAATTTTCTGACAAAATTATATTGTAATACAAGGCAAAGTATTATCAGTAAAGCGAAAGATGGTGGTGTCTGTGAAAAAGAGTCAGCATTAATCTACTCATCAATTGAATTCCAAACCTTGGGTCTTTGAATTTTTATGTTAAATTTAACATAATTAGTTCTAGCTCTGGGAAGGTGATATGATTGTTTAGCTCCAGATCTTGTGTTGTATGGTTGCATCTCACTCACTTAAGAGAAAAAGGCATAAAAAACTAGGTAGGAAAGGAATAGAAAGGAAAGAAACTTTATTTGAGTGTCTAGTAGTTCTATCGTTGGAGCACTGATTTGGGACACT
>NC_090884.1:40133360-40148360 GCF_036669925.1 Montipora capricornis
TCAGTTTTAATCTTCCCAACACCAGCCGGCATGATATGGTCACCATCCGAAAGCAGCTCTTGAGGAGTGCCATCGCTAAACGCTCTAAGGAACTTCGGAAATTGATCCACAAAAGCGATCAGTTAACTGAACGTGTTCAAAGTATCCTGAACAGTACATCATAACGTCACGAGTAAAGAAGCTTCTCAATTCATCAAGACTCATCAGAAGAAGCTCGAAAATCTCACTCGCAAGACGTCTCTTCCTTTCACATCTAATGAGACCGTTACCAACATTTCCTCCCAAAGTCTCACGTCGGAAAAACGCAACATTCTCAAATTTGGATTAACGCACTCCATCCGGCCACAAAAAATCAAAGACTCAGATGTCTTCACATGTTTTGAGCTTATCAGCCACACCATGTCTAAGAACTTGAAAGATACCAAACAAGCAGGAAAACTTGCTTCGGATCTTTCTCATTTGGCTCATCGTTATGTTTCTTCATACCGTTCTACGGCTGCCGACCTCAAGAAACTTAGAATTCTGAAGGAGCTAAGTAAGAACAAGAACGTTAACATCGTTATTCTGAAGCCCGATAAAGGGAATGGTGTCGTAATATTGGACCGAACAGACTACGACCAAGGATTCCTTGGTGTCATCAATGACGCTTCAAAATTTCGGCCCATTAAGGACGATCCCACTCTATTGAGAAGATTACGACGAAGAGAAGGAAAACAAAGCAAAAAAAACGGGTCCGAATTATTACAGTGGCTGCCTACGGCATCCCACGGAATAAAAGTTGGCACATACGAAAAATTGCTTGTGTAGACGACTCGTCGCATAAAATGTGGCAAATTCCTGCTTTTTAGTTAGCGCAATTGGAGAACGACCAGGCAACTCGCTGTGTTTCTGCTTTATCTCTGCTGTTCAAAGGCATTCCTGACCCACTTAACTGCGAATTGTCAACGAACAATTATTTGTTCTGCTATAAACACGATCAAATGTAGTTGCCGCTTCTAGAACTCAACAATAATTCATGATAGGAAAACAAAAGAAATGTTTATTAATCATTATCTGTATATCTGATACATATTTCTCTTCATTTATATAAACGTTTCTTTTGGTTTTCCCTGTTAAAATGTATTGAATCACCAAAAATACCAAGTGTACAGTAACAATTAAATACTGACGTTTAATAAGTCATACACAATATTCGAGTCAGATCTGTATCACATTTACAAATTCTAGATCTGCCGCTAAGTTCCTGTTTAGCTTCGATGATCGGTAACTCTCATGTATTGTAATTTCTGTCATTCGAATTTGTATGATAATTTCATATATTCTCTATCATTCATTCGTTCAACTCTTACGGGATATAATCGCAAATGAACTCTGAAGATTATTTTTTTCCAGCAAGTGACCAGAGACTCGCAAGTGATTACGTAAAGTGAGAAATTGGCAATAAAATAGACCTTTTTACCGATACGGCGGCCATTTTGATTTCTATTATTTCGAAAGACATTATGGGATGCCCAGGGGGCAAATTAATATGTATTTGTCCCCTGGGCATCCCATAATAGCTATTCGAAACAATAGAAATTAAAATGGCCGCCGTATCGGTAAAAAGGTCCTTTGTCCTACCTTTCTTCTGTTGGGTAGTTGATCCTTTGTCTACTGTTATGGTGCTGATTTACTTTGTTTAATCGAATTTCGTGTCACCAGTTCTCTCTTGAGGAGAAGCACAATTAGTGCTTATCGGGAGTTTAAACTACCATGACAACATTTCAGTTAAGCCATGGTCAACTCAGGATTATCTCAAATGGGGGTCTCCCGGTCTCCTAGCTGTAAAGCAGCAATGCCAATCATTGCAATTCTTGCTCATGGGAACTATGTTTCCACGATTTTAGCGTTAGTTTTCTTGTATTTTTTAGCTATTCCAGACTTTTTTCAATTTAAGACCCGAAAACGTGTGATTTTCTTTAGCCTTTTCAGGCTGAATTATTTGTAGTAGCTATGAATTAACCTTACTTATTGTCTTTTTCAGTTTGCGTGCTTTACACTTCAATTCTATGGGAGTTTCTTACAGGAAACGTTTCTGATCAAAATTAGGACATTTCATCAAGATGAAGACAAAACGTACAGAGAGGTTAAACTTCATACAGAGTGTGTGCCTTGTTTTGCAGTTATTTCTGGGACAGACATTTGTTACAGGGCAGCTTTTTGACTTCAGGCGCAGCCCATGTGATTCAGAATGTGAATGTTTCTCCTGGAAATCTATGACTGAAAATATCAGCACAAGTAGATTCACCGTTAATTGTACAGGAATGAAATTTGGTCTGTTTCAGGGATTTGTCATCCCGAAATATCTGCCATTAAATACAACTGATTTAGTGGTCAACGATTATCATCTTGGTTCTGTGGGTTTAAACTCATTTGACAATAATCCGTTTCCAGTGAATCCAATGCTTTTGACTCTCGTTCTTTCCAGGTGTCGTATAACTTTTTTATCTCGGGAAACGTTTCAAGCCAACTCTTTAAATTCTCTGAAATTTGTCGATCTGAGTTACAATCACGCGGAATTAATTCAACAAGGTACATTCTCTCATTTACCCTTCTTAGAATATATTTCTTTGTCTAACAACTTCCTTCAGGAGGTTCAACAAGGTGCCTTTAGAAATCTTCCAAGGGCTCGAATGATCAATCTGTCCTACAATGCAATTCAAGAAATACACCCCGGAACGTTTGACAGAGTCCCACAACTGAAAATCTTGGATCTATCTACGAACTGGCTAAGAAATCTTCCTTGGGAGAACTTAACTCGACTGACATCCTTGCAAGTGCTTCGTCTCGAGGGTAATTTGTGGAACTGCTCTTGTGACATGTTAGGTATAATTAACCTGAACCGGTCATTAATTTCTGGGAGCAAGGCTGTTTGCAGGTCTCCGAAATTCCTTAATGGTACTCTGTTGAAACATCTCTCTCTAATAGACTTCTCACATTGCTTTACTGATGAGGAATCCAGTATTCATAGAAAGATTACTATGGCAGTACTCTTTGGCACAGTTTCAGTTGTATTCCTAATACTGAGGCGTCGGCGCGCAGAGGCGCACCACTGTATTGGACAAATTGAGTTCAGTACACGCAATGTTATTGGTAAGGCTGGGTGTGTTCACCGAGGCAAGCTTAAAGATGGAAGAGAGGCTGCTATTAAGAAATATTCTAGTGTGAAATTTAATTGCAAGGAGCTTGAGATACTTCTGCACGTGTCCATGAAAGGCCCACCTCACCCGAATGTCGTTCAGTATTTGTGTGTCGAGAATGACTCTAGATTTACATACCTAGCCCTTGAACTGTGTGATGGTAATCTAATAACAGTACTTTGTGATTACAGTGAAGAGTTTGCCGTTTATCTTGAACCGAGAAAGTGTTTTTCACAGATTGCGTCCGGGCTGAACCATTTACATGGAATTGGAATACAGCATCGAGATATTAAACCTCAAAACATTCTTTGGAAAAGAACGGGCAGCGACCTGAGGTTTGTCATTTCTGATTTTGATCTTGGCTACATTAGCGGGGACGAGTCGTTGCATAAAACTAGATATGGCACGCTGGGGTGGTGTGCTCCTGAACTTTGGAACCTTGAAGACAGGACTGATGCCGTGGATATCTTTTCGCTTGGCTGTGTTTTCTACTTCATTTTGACAAGAGGTGCGAGACATCCATTTGGTTCAGTTTCAGATATGGAAAGTTGTCAACATGCCATCATTTCGCAAGACTATCAATATTCTTTGACTGGACTGCAAGAATGTTATCAAGAATCTTTGCAGATAGCGTTTCTGGCGGAAGATCTGCTCCGACGAATGATTATTTTAAATCCTATCGAACGGATCAAAGCTAGTGGCGTTTTGGTGCACCCATTGCTGTGGAACAGTAAGCAAATGGTCACATTTTTTCATGATATTGGAGATTGTATTGAGGATGACAAAGATCCAAATATTGCCACTTTTAAAGAACTATTGGAGCGTAGGGCTGGTACTGTTTTTGTTGGGTCCTGGATGGACCAGCTAGACCCACCTGTAAGGAGTGATTTGCGAGGATACAATAAACAGAGAGAAAAACTTTATGGGCTTCTAAGAGTGCTGCGTAACAAAATAGAGCACTTTGGGAAACTTGGAAACGAACTTCGGGAAATTTACCTAGGAAGTCGTGAAGGTGTTGTGGAGTATTACGTCAATCGCTTCCCAAACCTTCTCTCTTATACTTACCGTACCTTACAAAGTAGTGGATTAGAGTACCAACATGGAATTATTAAGACAAAGTCGTCGCTTAAGTAAAACGAGTTTAGACCACGGAAGGTCACGGAATGCGAGAAACCCATCTGGCAGCCCCTTCAAGGCTAAGGAATTTAAAATTACCTGTAAAAAATGTAACCATACATATTTCTAAAGTCATGTGTTTCCTTTATTTAACCGTTTCTTCCAACCGAAAGCTCTTCTTTCAAGCCAAACTATAACCTCTTAATGTACTAGTAGGTCCTTGGCATAGGGCCTAATGACAACGGCCAATCAGACCCCGGTTGTTCGAAAGGCGATTAACTTAATCCAGGACTAGCGTAAACTTTAATTTCTTTTTCTCAAGTTTCTTTTGCTTATTTTTGTTTTTCAATATTGACCTCCTCTATTGTAAAATTTTGCCGAATGTCAGCGTTGAAATACACTCCTTGGTTAATTTTTAATCTGGGATTGGCGTTAAGCGGCTTTTGAACAACCAGGCCCAGCGTTCTTTGCATCCAGAATTCAAACTCCCGACCTGTGTATCACCAGTGGGATGCTCTACCCACTGAGCTTCATCATATTCTAGGCCGGGAGCCACGTTGCTTATCTAGTTGTAGCTCTTGTTATCAGACAGATTTGGTCTGTGGGTTCAACAGTGTCATGCGCCTCAAATGTGTACATTCAACTAGATGGTAATTGGTAGAGCATCCGACCGGTATTACGAAGGTTGTAGCTTCGAAGCTTGCCTGCGACTTAAATTTTAAAGTTGTCCTTACGTCGGTTGCCAAGCAACAAGCTTATCATCTCTCTCACAGGCGCATTACACCATTTATCATCCATATTTGAGCTCTTTTTTTTGTTCTTGCGTCGTATTCGAATGAAAATCTGTGTTTGGAGCAAAGTATGAGTGTATATATTCGTGTCTTCTGACATCGTTTCCAGGGACTCTACAATTTCTGCCCTCTGGAGCGGTCGGAAAGGGGACAAAAACTGGAAACGAGGTTGTTTGTCCATCTCTTTTCTTTCATCTACAGCCTAGTCGTGAAACATGCTATTTCTGACAGTTCTAGCCTGCGAAATTGGCAGAAATGGATATTTTGACGGCACGGACCAGAGGACTGGGTCTGGTGGGGATTATGGGTAATTTTGTCGTACAAATAGTGATCCGTTAGGGATTTGAATCAGTCTAGGTTCAGCTTTCTTCGCCTACTTTTTTGTTAAATTTTACCCTTAGCCTCCATAGGGTAGTGGCACTTGCATAGGGTTTGGAGAATACGTTTCCTCATTCCCGAAGGGTTTTGGGTTTTCGTATCCGGCAGGTGCCCAGTGTACTTTTCCTTTAACAAGTTTTTAGGAGGTCAGTACCATTAAGTATGCTTACGTATTGTTATGCTAGAGCGGAGTTTGTATGCATATGGTAAGCAAAATAAACCGGCTTGTGGCGCTTGCTGTCCTACATGCCTATGTATCTACACAGTTGTGTTGTGATTGAGTTAGTCGTGTTGTGTCTGATTGGATATTGGAGTCAAAATCGATTTTTTATCCGTAGTGTTTCCTGCTAATTATACTTGTAATAACATGGGTGACAAATTACTCCTTAATTTTGGCGCAAATTTTCAGCGAGAATTTATAATTTCACATATATCTATTAACATGTTGCCATGGCAACGTTTCCTACGGTGCCAAAATGGCGGCTTATGAACATAATTTGTCACCCATGATATCACTAGCTAATCAAAAGGTATACTATTGAAATTAGGGAATAATTTCACTTGCGTTTGGTCCAATATAAAATGATTTCCCTCGTCTAAAGGCTCGGGAAATTATTTGATTTTGGACAAAACGCGCGTGAAATTATTTCCTAATTTCAGCCGTCACCATTTGACTACCCATACTCATTTCTGTGAACGGTGAAATTGAAAAAAATAAACTGCAAGTTGAAACAAACTGAGGGCATGGAACGTCCTGAATATACAAAGTGCCTAAAAAGTGCATATGGCTGTAAAAGCAATCCTTGTGAACCGAGTCGACCGCCGGATTTACACCCTGAAGTATCTTTCACAAGGTAAAGTTTCGTGTAATTTGTCTCGCAATTGTGTTGTGACAAATTACAGGAGCGGAAAGTGCCTATTGAAGTAGACATTTCTGGCGCTTCAGTTTTGTTTACCACAACCGTTGCCAGAATAAGAAGTCGTTTCCACTTTTTGCAAGTTAGCTCGTTGCGTGTCGTCGAATTAATCAAACGTTGCATAGTGTAGCATCTTTCCTGAAAGTTGTGCGGCAATGTTTTGTGGTCCTTTGGCCTCATATGATCAACAAGAGCAAGTACGAAACGTCGCCCAGTGGAACACCTGCCAATCAACTTGACTCGTTCGCAACCCGAGAACGATATAATCACCTCTTACAGCAATTGATAAGTCCTTTCCCACAACTGAGGACCATAAACCATTCCCTCTTTTCGACTTATTTTACAGGGTTGTCGGGAAAGAGCAAACGAGACCTCTGACCCCGTTCGCAACGGTCAATGTTGAGCAAGCGTCGAATTTATCAAACATGACAAACATAACAAAGAGCATGTTTCAAATAGCACCGTCCAAGATCGTGGATGGCAATTAAATAAAAGCGAGTTTCGACCCACATTAGGCGTTGTTTCTCTTCACCTCGTCGGCTCAGAGAAACGATTGAAAAGAGGCCTCTCCTTAAAGGAAAACAAAACAGCTTCATCGTCGTCCGAGAAGTTCCAAGATAATAAAAAAGATCTTCGCGCCATGTTTTAACAAATTCCATAGCTGCGCATGCACTGCAAGTTGAATCCTTTATTTAAATGGCGAAAAATCTTTTGTCGGAGTTTTCGTTTTTTTTAATGAGGAAAAATCCAAATGCCAAACCCCGCTCTAGCTGGATTTATCAGGCTTGTTTGCAACTGCTTAAGAACGATGCCTACTATTGTTATTGCGCACACCTGCGCATCTCGAGATACTTCGCTGTGGTTCTTATGGGTGGTTCTTATTACTACAGGGATATTTTTGCGCGGTTTAAAACTATGCGGAGAAAGCAAAACTTAACAAGTGGTCTTGGTATCCAAAGAGAAAACTGTGGGTAACCATGCATTTTTTAGAGATAATTAAGCTTCAGTTTGGAAAAGAACGCCATACATAGAGTTGTATTTTAAAGTTGATTAATTATCTTTAAAAAATGCGTGATCACCCACAATTTTCTTTTTGTATTTGAATAACACTTGTTAAGATCTGCTTTTCCCGCATATTCATAAATCGCGCAAAGATACCTTTGAATTAGCAGGCACCATCCTTACGTTGCTTATCTACCTGCAATGATCTTTCATTCATGTCCATTCCACATTTCTAATATATGAATTTTATACATTCTGAAATCACAATTATTCAAGATGGCTGCACCCGGTAAATTTGAAAACAAAAATAAGGTATTCCAAAAATTCAGTTAACACTACCGGCATTTCCTTTTGTTGTACATGTAGCAACAACACATTTTAAGCTCTTAGAAGCTTTAAAATTGGAGAGAGATTTTGATTTCAAACTGTCTTCCCTTATTTACAAAATTAAGTATGTTAAAGTTGCTATTCCACCTTTCCTTGATATTATACCATCTGCTTCTGATATCCATTATTACAACACCAGATATTGCTAAAACCTGTACAGTCCAGGACTCCGAACAAACCATGGACTAACTAGATTTAAAGCAATTTCTTCAAGAATATGGGAAACAATCTCATTAGTGATTAAACGTCTCCCTTTAATAGGTATAAAACAATACAAGCTATTCCTATTGCAGAATCAAAACTAAGTTACACCCAACTAAAATATTGAGTAATTATAAAGTTTACCGTGTATGTACCTATTCTGACTAGTTTACCTAAATGGTCGAAATGCTGCCGAGGGGAAGGGAGATGTTCAATTATGCTTGCGGTAATTTAACGACGATTTGTGCGTGGAATTGAAGGGAGATTTTAATTGGTCTTGAGCAGGGACGGTACAAAACGTGGACTCCCAACGGGACCTCCTTGTGGAGAGAAGAAAGAAAACAACAGATGGTTTTCACAGTGACGTTATCAATTCTAAAATCAAAATCGCATGGTCTTCTGAATGTTAATCTGAAGGAGTTTGAGGATGACCTTGAAATAAACTGATCTTTTTTGAAGTTTCCAGTTCAGTAACGTCTTTCGTTTCGAAAATACTGTCGCGGCATTTTGAATTTCCGAATTGTCACCTTGCGTGACACCATGATAGAAAGCTATTTGGTTGAAAAAATGTCTATCCCTATGAATCTTAGCATTTTGAGCCTATCAAGTACATTTTATCTCATAAGCGAAAAGTAAGCACTTTCATCGCAAAGTGAACTCGAGATGCTATCGTTGATTACGGGCCGCCATATTGGCGTCATGGCGTCTCCACACAAAACTCTGTAAAGTTGCGTGAAACGCTTCGACAATTAACGCAGAAGCGATGTACCTCAGAGACCTGAGAACTGGAGAGGAAGTTAAAAGTTTTGTTTCCTACAACATTCCAAGTTCTTGGACTTTTTCATCGAATGATTTCGAATTTATTTTTCTGTTGCGTGACAGTGAATGAGGAGAAGCGAAATGAAAAACAGAGCAGGCTCTAATCTTCTGTGTAGCAAGATCATACCGGGCATCTTAATTCCTCCATTCATGCATAACCACAATTCCTTGAACCTTTGACCACAATCCCTTGCGTTTCGAAGAAAGCTCCATGTCGGCTAAACTTCAGAATACCCGGCCACGATTGCGTGACATTAAATGCCTGCATCCTAAACATTCATAATAGCTAACCGTAGGCCTAAAAACGTTTCTAACCTTAGGCCTAATTAGGCTTAAGGTTAAATTAGGCCTAAGGTTAGCTGTTATGAATGTTTAGGATACTTTTCTTCTAAGCTAATTAGACATTTTTTTTTTCCACTGCAGGACTGTGGGACTGCGGGAGCACTAGTTGTAGATCCAATTAATATTCATTTTTTCTACTACGGGCGTGCAGGACTGCGGGAGCACTAGTTGTAGATTCAATTAATATTCATTTTTTCTACTACGGGAGTGCAAATAAATATATATATTTAAATTTAAATATATATATATATATATATATATATATATATATATCTAACTGCAGACAGTACTGTTTCGGCCTTCTGGGCCTCATCAGTGCAGTGCTGATGTCTGGGATGGAGGTTAAGCTTATAAACCCACCCCAAATGTCCCACACATGTGGTACATCTAAGCCATGCCAGAGTGCTCAAACTAGCGAGCTAGTGAGCATGCGCAATTGCTAGCGGCAATGACTCATCCCAGTAGAGTGCTCAATTTGGACATGAAAGCAAAAGCTTTGTAATGCCAAAGAGCTATATCTAACTGCAGACAGTACTGTTTCGGCCTTCTGGGCCTCATCAGTGCAGTGCTGATGTCTGGGATGGAGGTTAAGCTTATATATATATATATATATATATATATATATAGCTCTTTGGCATTACAAAGCTTTTGCTTTCATGTTCAAATTGAGCACTCTACTAGGATGAGCCATTGCCGCTAGCAATTGCGCATGCTCACTAGCTCGCTAGTTTGAGCACTCTGGCATGGCTTGGATGTACCACATGCGTGGGACATCTGGGGTGGCTTTATAGCTTAACCTCCATCCTAGACATCAGCACTGCACTGATGAGGCCCAGGCCTTTCATCAGTTTATCGTTGGGCTAACCCAGGGCGAAGCCCTATCAGTCTGTTTTTTCACTTGTGCTATTGCTGTATTGGTCATTTTGCGGCCTTTGCAGTAGTATGGCAGGTAATGTTGTTGATCCCCAGCATAGCTGGGCGGACCTTTCCGAAACTGAAGAGAACATGGAAATTGCTGATATCCCGTCTTATGCCCAAATGGTTGGGCGTCGTCGACACTCCAGTGTGTCTAGTCAATCCAGTGTTGATTATATAATGAGGAATGCTGAACGTCTTACTGACGCAGAGAAGGATTCTATCCATCCGCTGAACATTTTGCCCGAGCGACCATGTACGGCACATTTTTCTCTTTCCGACAAGGACACTTCTTTATCCCAAGTGTTTGCCGATCTAAAGAACTGTGGTATCCGTGCTGCTGCGGTCAGATGTCTCCAACGCAATCCTAATGGCTTTGTTTCCGTGACGTTTTCCACCAGTGAGTACCGTGATCTCTTCCTTCGTAAATCTTCTTTTATCCGTCGTCATCGTAATTCATCTTCTACGTGTACCTTTGTTGTTGTGTATGATACTCCCTTCGAGCTTTCTGATGAAGCACTGGCCCATCGTCTCAGCCGCTATGGATCTGTCCTCGGCTTCCGCAGATGTAATAATATAATAATAATATATATAAATTTATATAGCGCTTAAACTATAAAATATTCTAAAGCGCTTTACAATGAAAAAAGACAAATAAATAATAAATATTATTTACAAAATATATAAACGTAATGCTTACGAACTAAAGTAAACTGATTCATAAGATGTGGATATAAAAACATCAAAAAATATGTACATATAGATACAAAATTATAAATATATAAAGTAAATCTAAATGCATAAAAGAAAAGAAAAAATATATATGTAAACTGAACAAAAAAGTTCATGACAATTATGCAATTAGGAGTCAATAGTAAGCCTTTTTAAAAAGATAAGTCTTAAGATTTTTTTTAAAAGTCTCCAAATTTGCCGATAGTCTAATGTCAATTGGTAAATCGTTCCATATTCTTGGTCCGGCTATAGCAAAAGCACGGTCTCCTGATTTTGATTTAGATCTTGGTATGAACAGTAGTTCTTTATCATCAGATCTAAGTTTATATCTCCGTGTTGGCTGAATCTGAAGTAAATTAGTTAGGTACACAGGAGACAAGCCATTTACTGCTTTAAACACTAATAGAGCAATTTTGAACTCAATTCTCTGCTTCACTGGAAGCCAGTGTAGTTTTATAAGCGATGGTGTAATGTGGTCGTACTTGGGAATAAAGCATATGACTCGTGCAGCTGCATTAAGCACCTTTTGAAGACGTTCTTGTTGATATGCAGGTAGGCCAAACAGTAGCGAGTTACAATAGTCCAGGTGCGATGTTACAAAGGCGTGGACTAGTATTTTAGTAGTGTCTGTTGAAAGAAATTTTCTGATTTGTCTGATGTTGTAAAGTCCTCTGAAGGCTTTACTACAGGTCTTGTTGATGTGATCATTCATAGACATTTTATCATCAAACCAGGCACCAAGATTCCTGATGCTGGTCAAGGGTGCTATGTCAGCTGTCCCCACTTTCACAGAAGGTATTTCCACTTTAGCTAGCTGTTGGCGAGTACCAATAATGATAAACTCAGTTTTGGTGTCATTGAATTTTAGTTTGTGAGAGATAAGCCAGGCACGAACTTCAGCAATGGCAGCACATAACGCAGATAGTGCACGATCCATCTCTTCAGAGGATGACGGCCGAAAAGATAGATATAGCTGCGTATCATCCGCGTAGCCTTGCATATCGGGTAAATGTTTTTCCATAAGTTTAAAGAGTCGAGAAGTATACAGCAGGAACAAGATTGGACCAATACAACTTCCTTGCGGGACTCCATATTTCATTTGATAGTCTTTAGAACAAGATTGACCAACAACTACTCGCTGTTGTCTTTCAGACAGAAAAGAACGGACCCACTGAAGTGCACTACCAATAACACCGAAATCAGATTGAAGTAAGTTAAGTAGTAAATTATGATCAATAGTGTCAAATGCAGCACTTAAGTCAAGTAATACGAGAAGTGTAACCTCTTGTCGATCCATGCTTAGCAAAATGTCATTCTGCACCTTAAGTAGGCAAGTTTCGGTAGAATGGTATTTCCGATAAGCAGATTGGTTGCTAGGAAGCGGTGCATTCTCAGAGCAGTGCGACAATAATTGTTGAAGTACCAGTTTCTCAGCACACTTTGAAATAAAGGACAGATTACTGACAGGTCGGAAGTTGTTGAGTACAGGTTCAAGGTCCAGTTTTTTCAAAAGTGGTTTCACAAGAGCACACTTCCAATCAGCAGGGACAAGTCCACCACGGATGGAGAGATTTACCATTTCGGTTATTACTGGGAGAAGTTCATCAATGCATAACTTCAGTAGCCATGTGGGAATTGGATCCTGTTTACAAAATGCACTAGAGGAGCTCATGATGACAGCACGAACATCCGATTCTGTAACGGTAGAAAATGAGTGAAGTTGAATTTCTGGTGGATAACAATTAATTTGTGGTGGAACCACATGAATGCTGTCAATTTCCTCTCTTAGCAGATCAATTTTGCGGCAAAAAAAATCACCAAAATCATTGGCGAGAGTTTCACTGTCATTATGAGGTGGCAGTGGACATTCTTGCTTCTTATTGCACAACGAGGTGACAACCTGAAACAGTTTACGGGAATCCCCAGCACATTGATTGATTTGTTCAGTGTAGTAAAGATGTTTACAGTCGTGCAGTAGCTTTGTGTACTTGTTGCAAATTTCACGATAGGCATCTTTGTCAGATTTCCGTTGGCTTCGCAACATTTTCTTCTCTAACTTTCTTCGCTTTGCTTTCAAGGCTTTAAGCTCAGGGTTAAACCACGGGACCATAGGCCTTACAGTTACCGTTTTATGCAATAGAGGAGCATTTCTTTCTAGAATATCAGCAAGTACCTTGTCGTAGGTCTTGACCAGATTTAACAGGTCAGTTGGAGGATTGTGGTGTAACTTAGAGTCAAGGATGTTGTTCTTGAAAGTCTCAATATCGATCTTCTTGTATTGACGAAAACAGATTTCTTTTATAGAAAGTTCAGGGCGAGGAAAAGCCATAGCAGTTTCAATAAAGCAATGATCAGAGATGAAGAACGTTGTACGTGGAGTTTGTAGGAGCAAATCATAACATGATCGAGTCACAACAAGGTCTAAGATATGACCAGATGAATGCGTAGGTGTAGTAACATGTTGTATGAGACCAAAAGTTTCCAGTAAATCCGAGAATTTATCAGCGTCAGAGTCAGTATGGCTGTCGAGATGAAAATTGAAATCACCAGAGATAAGCAAAACTTCAGAACACATAACAATATTTTCCAGATAGACAGAAAATTCCTCAAAGAAGACATTAGCAGACACTGGGTGTGCCTCAGAGTAAGGTGGTCGGTAGATGCCAATGAGTTTCAGTGGTCTACTTAAGTTCATAATGTTCCATTCACAATATTCAAAGGATCGTTTTTCTCCAGAGTCAGTTCGAGAAGTCTGAAGATTATCTCTGTGCATTAATCCAATACCGCCTCCAATGCGCTGCGAAGGTCGAGGACAATTATGAAACAAATATCCTGGTGGTGATAGTGAAGAAATACTAACAGAATCTTCATCTTTAAGCCATGTCTCAGTAAGCACACAAAGGTCAATTTTGTTACCCATCACATGATCAATAATAAGATCAGTCTTATTTCTTGCAGATCGTACGTTTGCGACTGCAAAGCATAGTTGTTTTGCAGTTGGAAGTAATTGCTGGCATTTCTTCACGTATGATAAGTTACAGGGCTACGAGGGGCTACGAGGGCTACAGGGCTACGAGGGCATCAAGAATGGAACACGCGTTGCTAGAATGGAGCTATCTGAGTCGATTCCGTCCTTCCTACGCTTCGGCAGGAAGCTTCTTAGAGTCAAACACGAGGGACAGGTTCCTACTTGCAGAAAGTGCCATCTTCCTGATCATGTCGCAAAGGTGTGCCCTAACGTGATATGCTTTAACTGTGACCAACTGGGTCACACCTTCAGCGACTGTAAAGAAGAAATCAAGTGTAGTATTTGCAAAGAGGACGGCCACTACGCCATTGATTGTAAATTTTCTTGGTGGCGGCGCCCTGAAAAGGTTGACACTGGTGATAATGATGCTGCTCCTGCTCCCCTTCCAGAGTCTCGACCGTCACAGTCTCCCCCGCAGCCTCCTCCTGATGAGCCTTCTTCCGATGGCCCGCCTCCTTCAATTCCTTTAAAGCAGTCTTTACCTGATATTCCTCCTTCACAGCCTCCTACGCAGTCTTCTCCTGATGTACTACCTCCTACACCTTCCTGTGTTCCCGTCTCATCGCAATCATCACTGTCGCCATCTTCTGGTCAACCTTCATCACTGTCCCAGAACACCCCAAAGCAGCCCTCCACACAACCCTCGCAGTCTTCCCAGTCTACACAGTTCTCTCAGTCATCACAAACTACGCAATCGTCTCAGTCCCTCCTTTCGCCTGTTGAATCGTCGTCCCTGTCTTCTCCTTTGTCCCAAGAGCCTTCTCTTCCGTCGAGCATCATTTCTGGCTCTCCTACTTTGTCTGATCTACACCTTGTCGCTGCAGCTGACTCGCAACGTTCTACTGCTTCTGATCAAGCTATTGCTGCGATGGAGATTCCTGAGGATCCTGGCCCTACAGTTCCGCTGCGTTCATCACAGATTCCTATCCGTCCTCAACCTCTTCGAGTTGCACCGAAACGCAAGCCTGCCAGGCTAGACTTCACAGATGGTCCACCTGCGCGTAAATCAACGTCACCTATGCCGGTCAGTTCTAGTAAAAAGACTAAGAACCCTCACCCTTCATGACTTCCAAAATTCTTTCCTTAAATTCTCGTGGTTTCAGTAAGCTTTTCCAAGATTATCTCATATATAGTCTTCGTACCTCCTATGACGTTTTCTGTTTTCAGGAAACGAAGATTACTGATCCTGAGGT
>NC_090884.1:40155860-40158360 GCF_036669925.1 Montipora capricornis
TGAACAAAAGAAACGAGTTAATTTCTAAATGCAGACACAAGAACAAATACCTTTTGTCGAACTTAAAATAGCACGCTCCCCTAGAGTATTAGAATGGTCTTTAAATGAGTTAGAATGCAAATGTAAGATCTGTAGCCTGATGATTGTCTAAACATGAAACTTGAAGTCGCTACGCTGTGAAGTTGTCTTTCTCCTAAACGTTATATATATATATATAGTAAGAGAAAGTGAACTAGTTTTCGTTCATATATTCGATCTACAGATCTGTTTCGTGGGAGTGTATCCCACTCGTCAGGACCTAGATGACAATCTTAATTCGTGAGTTTCACATGGTACAACCCACCCTTCGATATGAGAGTGAGAACTAACCTGGGAAAGAAGTTCTTGCGCATTGTCTGCGAATGTTTCCCCAGAGGACACGCCCCAAGACCTATATTCAACCGCAACACCCTCAAGCTATCCTACAGCTGTATGCCCAACGTCAAGAGCACAATCGACGCACACAACAAGCGCCTGCTGAAGCAAACCAACTCAGGCGAAGCCATAAGCGACGCCAGGCTCTGCAATTGCCGCAGGAAAGAGGACTGCCCACTAGAGAACCAGTGCCCTACTAAGGGCCTCGTATACCAAGCCATCGTAACAACAGAGCAGGGGAGTGAATGCTACGTGGGTTTAACCGACACAGACTTTAAGTCTAGATTTGCCAATCACAAACAATCATTTAGAAATGAAGTATACAGCAACCAAACTGAGCTCAGCAAGCATGTGTGGCAGTTAAAGGAAGCGGGAGTAGATTACACGATCAGATGGAAAATTCTTGGTAAGGCACAGGCATACTCTAATGCAACCAAAAGATGCAAATTGTGCATGCTAGAAAAGTTCTACATTATATGTAAACAAGAGCTTGCCACCCTCAACAAAAGAACAGAACTTGCGAACACCTGTAGACATGCAAACAAATTTTTACTAAAAAACACCTAATTATTGTAATTTCAAGGGAATGGTATATAAAAACTCACGAATTAACATTGTCATCTAGGTCCTGACGAGTGGGATACACTCCCACGAAACAGATCTGTAGATCGAATATATGAACGAAAACTAGTTCACTTTCTCTTACTAGACGAAGCTCTAATATTGTCGAGCACTCTTGAGGAAAAATCGGGTGACATATCCAGTGTTTGTATATATATATATATATATATATATATATATATATATATATATACATATATATATATATATATATATATACATATATATATATATATATATATATATATATATATGCAGTGCCCATCCATCACATTGTACCAGGGCTATCCCGTTCGGAGTTGCTACAAGAGTTCGCAGAAATTGTTCCACAATTGAAGAGTTTGAAGAACGTAGCAAGGAATATCAAAATTATCTAGTAGATCGTGGTTACCACCCTTCTAAAGTTAAAACACAATTTGATAAGGCCAAAGATACACCCAGGGAGGACCTTCTTTCACCTAAAGAACGAGAGAAAAAGGTTATTTTTCCCCTTGTGGTCAATTTTAACCCTCATTTGCCCAACATTGGTAAAATCATTAAGTCGTATAGCCATTTAATTTATGATTCACCGACATTAGCACAGAATTTTCCCGAAGGGTCAATCATTCCATCTTATAGAAGGGCCAAAACCATCAAAGAGCTCCTAGCGGGACCCAAGGGATCTAATTATACTAACAACGACCATTCTGCTACAGGTTGTTTTAAATGTAGCAAAAAATGTGATTTATGTAAGAACTTTTTAAAGGAGGATAAGATTTTTTACAGCGCTCGTACAGATCGTTATTACACTATTAGGCAACATCTTGGTTGCAAATCTTTAAACGTGATTTATTTGGCCACTTGAAAGAAGTGTAAGGTTCAGTATGTGGGTTCAACATCCAATGAATTCAAGGTCAGGTTTCGGAATCACAAATCGGCTATGCTTACTAACAAGACTACGTGCGAATTAGCCGTGCATTTCAATAGGGTTGAACACCAGATGTCTGACTTTGAATTCATTGTTATCGAAAAAATTGTTAATGAATATGAAGATCACATTGATAGGCGTTTACTCACAAGGGAAGCTTTTTGGTGCTCCCAGTTGTGTACTCTTCATCCCCACGGCCTTAACAAACGATCAGAGTTCAACTCTAAGAATAGAATTAGGTTTAGCCAATAAGTTTTATTTTTTAGCCATGCATGTTTAGCCATTTTTTAGCCATTTTCATTTATTCTTTCCCAAAACATTTTTCCATTAAATTCTTCATAACTTTAGATATAATACTTTTTAATTTTTTACTGTGATAGTTAGCTCCCATAATTAACTCTATATTGTTCACTTCACCTACTATTGTGTAAGTGTTTTTTCTGTCTATAAGCTGGCCTATTTTGTCGCCTACTCATTAGCGCTTGTTTGTAAATTTCGTGTAATTAAGCAATCTGTTTATTTCGTCACTGTCACTTCTTCACATATATAAGATCTTGA
>NC_090884.1:40163360-40170860 GCF_036669925.1 Montipora capricornis
GTTGCTGTGCTACATTGTATTTTCAACTGTAATGCAGAAGTACAGTGTGCGAGTGGCCTGGGCTAAAATGTTTTGAATTCAATATGGCGGCTATGTTTTTTCATTGCAATCGAAGCCCTTCAAATACAGTGATTGTTCAGTCGTTCTGTGGACAGGCTATGTGACAAGGGAAATTGCAAGAGCAAAGAGTGTTAAGTACATAGTTTACACATTTATTCACTCCAAAAGTCGTTGTTTTATTTGCAATATTGATTGACTCAGTGATTTACTGATCAAGGTGCTTTCACAGAAGTAAAACTTACTACTGACACCTATGACAGATGTTTCAGGTTACGGGTTCTATTGAGAACCCTGTGAGTCTACAATGGAGCAAAGTCTTTAAAAGGTTCAAAGTCGTTTTTATCCAGGAGACTCCCAGATAATCAGGGAGAGTTGGCATAATTGTACTGTGAAAGGCAATTTGTTGATAACCTTTAATTTGGAAAGCAGCCAGGATACATGTATACTTATATCTGACTGAAAGTCAAAAAAAGCACCTTCTTAGATTTTCGCTTGAAAACAGGTGAAGTTACTGTTTGAGTATAATTTTTTTGGGCTGATGATTACATAAAAGGTCAACTTATACACAAGTAAATATGGTAATAACAAACAAGGATTAAAGAGAATTGAACAAAATAAGTTGAGGTCTTTGAATCCAGAATACTTTGTGAAGGCTTCCTATTAAGGCCACTTGATCTTGAAACCCTGCTCATTTAATTGGAAGCAAATGGTGTCTTCATGGTACTGAATAAATTGTAGAATGTCTTCTTCAGTTACTTCCTACCATGAATGATGGGCTCCAGAACAGCATCTGCTGTGGCAAATGAGCTACTGTACTTTTCCCTTACCTCGAGGTGCGGATGTTTGTTGGGGTGACTTTACAATGCAAGCATTCTGTTTTACTCTCTTTTGCTTAGTGAGGTTCTGGACCTTATACAGTGTAAATCTTCTACTGCCTTGATCTGTGCCTGAAGTGCCTACACTGTTAAAAGGAAATGTTATTTCTTTTTTCTTTTGACTGGTAGGGAGAAGCTGTGAAACATTAATTGATAATTGCCTGGTAAACTTCTGCCAACACGGAGCAACGTGCCACTCCCTGTCTAACAGTTACAATTGTACGTGTCCCCCAGGGTACATTGGCCAGTTTTGTCAAATTGATATTAATGAATGTATGCCAAACCCATGTAAAAATGGATCCTGCAGAGATGGCATCAACAAGTACGTGTGTGACTGTTACACTGGATACGCTGGCATTAACTGTACGGACAATATTGATGATTGTCAATCCAGGTAGGTTTTTCTCGTAATGCTTTATTGTATGGAAGATGGAAACATCAGACTGTTATTTTCCGTCAGCTCATTTCTATTCTGTGAGTCAGAGTCTTGATAAGGAGTCATACCTGTAAACCCCATTCCCTCCTGAAAATGGGACTTATACATGTACATGTGGATTTTGTTCTGTATCATGCCAGACGATTATTTTTTTACTCATCAGTTGGGTCTGCTTTAGGTGTCAATATGTTAACAACATTTGTTGTCTTTTAGCAGTTTACTCACGTTGGTATGTTTCTTCTATTGTAGTCCGTGCTTACATGGATCAAATTGCATTGACCAAGTTGATGGTTCTGCATGTGAATGCCCACAAGGATTCACTGGACAGAGATGTGAATACCACATAGATGAGTGTCTCTCATTTCCCTGTCAGAATGGAGCCACTTGTGTTGATGAAATAGGAACTTACAGCTGCTATTGTAAACCTGGTTATACTAGACAAAACTGCAGGGTTTTCTTTAAGGTTTTAAGTACCCGGAGTTTTTTGCAAAGTAGACGGTTGTGGGTCCGGAGGACCCACACGATGGGCTTTAACCCATCGCTTCTAGGGGGGTCCGGGGTCATGCTCCCCCAGGAAAATTTTTGAAAACTGAATGCCGGAAAATGCATTTCCTGGCATTTTGGGCCATGAAACTCAAACATTAGAGGGATGAATCAAGCTGCAATTATACTATGAAAACCATGTTACTCAAAGAAAGACATTTCAATAATACAACCCTATAAACAAAAAGTTAAGTGATATTTTTTGTATCTTTTTGGTGGTTTTGCTGGAGCTAACGAGCCTGGCAAATATTGCCACTTGACAACTTGTAAACATGGCTCATACTTTGAAGGACTAGACCAGCAAAGGCTTCTGATTGGTTGTTAAATTAAGCAGCTGATTGGAGGATACTAATTGGCCAATGGCGTAAAGGATGTTTCGATCCTGTTTAGGTGTGAAGATGACACACATCCGTTCCATTGTGTAATTAGCGGGAAAATATGCTTGCGGAACTTGGTTGTAGTAATTCGAAAATTGAAAATCACTCGAGCGGTTTAAGAGTGATGTAGTTTTTTTTCCGATGAGTTTAGGAGTTCCGTAAAGCAGTGAGAGTTGATCAAGAGTGACGTTGGATAAAGATCCGTTGTCATGATGAAGCGTACAGATACCGTCGAGAGGACGAGCACTTACGCGGGCAAGTAGGATTTAACTCCGAGGAGCTTTACGTTCAAGTGTTTAAATAAAGTCTACGAGTCCTCAGCTTCTACGTTCGCTATAAATGATCAACTGAAAGGTTCGAAGTGAAAACAAAGGAGCGGTTAGTGAATGATCAGGGGCTAGTTTTGTTCCTCAGTTGAGTTGTGGTAAGAGATGCGTGAACGCAGGCTGAGCGTGTTGCTAGCAGAACATCATATGTAAATTTCCTTCTGGAATGAGAACAAATCTTTTGAAAGTATTTCTTTGTTTACAAGTTTTTTTATGATTGCAGCATGATTAAAGGAAGTTTTGCGCGGACTAAAACGTCCTTGAGTGATTTTTCCTTCCGGTAACATCATCTCCTCTACATGTCTTGAATCTTCAAATAATGAAAGTAGCCGGCGAAACCTGACAGAGAAGCCGGCGAACTTCGCCGGCTGCCGGCTCTTATATACAACCCTGAACTGTGAAAGTACAATTGATTGGTGCCAAAGTCGACCTTGTAAAAATGGAGGTACATGCAAACAAACTGGAATAGATTTTGAATGTATTTGTCCTGCAGAATTCACAGGTGTCATTTGTGATGTTGAGAACATAACTTGTGGCCAGGCAGGTAAGAATGATCTTAAATCTTTAACTACATGTAGAGATATGGAAACATTGAATATTGTTGTCAAGAGATCTCACTTTGAGTTTTGAGTTTACGTTTAGTCGCAGTGGTCATGTTGTTGTCCAGAAATAACCCAATGGAAATTGGCCATTATTTAATTTTGCTTGCATCCCAGCACCCTCATAAACAAGAAATCTATCAAGACACATGAGCAGATCTGGTATAACACCCATTGAACTGGGTTGCGAAAAGGGCTCTGTTGCCACAAGTGCCTTCTGTCCTGCTACGTTTGCCTAGCTACAGTACAAAACTATCCTAGTAACATAATTTTTAGTAAAGAAATAAAGTCAGAGTGGAAGTTCAGCTGCTATATATATTTAATTTGTTATCAGCAAGAAGGTAAAGGATTATTTCAAGTCCGCTACGAGCCTAGAAGGCCCACCAGGCCGGCGCTTATCTCCAGTTACTGTAGCATGAAGCGACTAGGAGTATTTCTACTCCCCCCTGGATGGGATGCTAGTCCGTCGCAGGGTTTCCCCCAGCATTTCGCCGGTACCCATTTATACACCTGGGTGGAGAGAGGCACCGTGAGAGTAAAGTGTCTTGCCCAAGAACACAACACAATGTCCCCAGCCAGGACCCGAACCCGGACCACTCGATCCGGAGTCGAGCACACTAACCATGAGGCCACTGCACCTCCCAGTCTGCAACATAAAAGTGAAGAAACATATGAAGTTATGCAGTTAAGACAAAATAATTAAATAATTATTGATCATATAAAATTATGCTGTATTTATGCACCTGTCAATGTTAAGCCCCAGGGAGGGGGGGTCGGGCTAACCACGGGAGTTTGATCCTGAGGTCTGTTCCCAGGGTAGGGATTTTGATTCTATGTGACGTCCACAGGCTAGCGATTTTGGTTGTACAAAGGACATTTTGCCACCTTCACTTGACGCCGGGTGGACATTTTTGTTGTGATGTTGAAATCGTCATAGTTTGTACTTTGTACCTGATCACGTGACTGGGAGTAAAGGCACTTGAGTTCATGAATGAATGGCGTCGTGTTGCTTTTAGTTTACGCTCGCCGATAATTCACTCAACATGGTGTCAGAAGTGGTTGTTTGAGTCTTTTGACGGGAAGATAGCTGGATAGCCGAGGCTCTCAGAAGAAAATACGGGAGAGTTCTTCGAGGTCACTCGAGCGACGCTACATATTTTCAAAAGAGAACTTAAGAAATTATTCGCTGCGACATCCGAAGAAACCCGGGAAGTAAGTGTACTGCTGTTCCAGAGAAATCATGGCTAACAAAATTACTGCACCCGAAATGTTCGATTTCAAAAAGCCAGACAAGTGGGAGAAATGGATTCGTCGGTGTGGTGGATATCGGATGGCGTGTGATCTACACAAGAAAAGCGAAGAAGTTGAAGTAAACACATTGCTCTACGCCGTGGGCGATGCCACCGACGATGTTATGACTACATTTATGTTTGGCGATGAGGGAGACAGACTAAAGTACGACAAGGTAAAGGAAAAGTTCGACCAGTATTTCCTGAAATGTCATTTATGAGCGAGCGAAATTCAACCAGAGAACCCAAGCTGACGAAACTGCTGAGGAATTCATCACGTCCTTTTATTGTTTGGCCGAGCATTGCAACTTTGGCGCCTTGAAAGAAGAAATGATTCGAGATCGTATTGTTGTTGGAGTTAAGGATGCACTCTAAGTGAAAAGATGCAGTTGGAATCGACTTTGACTCTTGAAAAAGCTGTTAAAATGGCCAGGGAAAGCGAGTCAGTCAAGAAACAACAAGACGTCATTAGAAGTGGTCAGCGGTCGATGTCCACCGAAATCGATGCGATTGGAGCCAAATTCAGAGCAAAGTCAGAGAAGTTTCCACCAAAGAAAAGTGGAGGTGTCGCTGGTGCTAGAGATAAGTCAAAAGTCAGCAGCTGTTTACGATGTGGATCATCTGCAGATCACTCTAGAGGAAATTGCCCTGCCATTAATTCTGTTTGTTTTAAATGTTCCAAGAAAGAACATTATGCCCGAGTTTGCCTGTCCCAGCAGGTTGGAGAAGTTGTAACCGAGGATCAGTTTTCTGAAGAGCCAGACACCAGTGAGTTTCTCGGGGAGATCAGTGAAGATAGCGTGCGTGCAACTCCCTGGAGAGCTGAAATTCTGGTAAATGGTGACCCAGTTAGTGTCAAGCTTGACAGTGGGGGTGATGTTTCTGTCACTTCAGAAAAGACTTATGGTCTTTTGTCAGTTCAGGGGAAGCTTCTTCCACCCGATAAGAAATTGTATGGCCCTTGCAAAGTACCACTGTTCTGCAAAGGTAAATTTACAGCATCCCTTACGCATAACCTGCAATGCTGTGCTGACGAAATTTATGTGGTTCCTGGTCTTGAGCAGTCCTTGTTGGGAAGAAGTGCGTGTAGCCGGCTCGGGACAATTGCTAGAATCTCTGCTGTTGACGCCAAGGACAGCAACTATGAGAAGATGTTCCCTAGCTTGTTTCAGGGGTTAGGATGCGTGGATGGTGTTTACAAGATCAAGCTGGATGACTCAGTTACCCCATTTAATTTGACTACACCAAGGCGTATTCCTATTCCTTTACTACCTAAAGTGAAGGAGGAACTCGGGCGAATGGAGCAAATGGGAGTGATAGAACAGATCGATCAACCTACCCAGTGGTGTTCTCCGATTGTTGTTGTACCCAAAAGGAATGGCAGTGTCAGAATTTGTGGTGACTTTGTCCAGTTAAATAAGGCTGTTCAGAGAGAGGTCCACCAAATGCCAACGACTGAACAAACTCTAGCCAAACTGTCTGGTGCTAAGATTATGTCTAAGCTGGATGCAAACAGTGGATGTTGGCAGAGGAAGTTAAGTGAGAATTCAAAGTTGGTTACCACTTTCACTTTCAGATTACCCTTCGGTATTTCTTCGGCGCCCGAGCACTTCCAAAAAGCGATGCAGAGAATCCTCGAAGGTTTAGATGGAGTGGAGTGTCAAGTTGATGACATCTCGGTGTTTGGAGAGACTCAAGAGCAGCATGATAAGAGATTGATTGCAGTACTGGAGAGGCTAGCAGATGCTAATGTTACCCTTAACCTGGAGAAGTGCAAGTTCTCAACAGATAAAGTGGAATTTCTGGGGCATGTGATAGGCAAAGATGGAGTGCAAATCGACCCCACTAAGGTGGAAGCTGTCACACAGATGGGGGAACCAACTGACATTGCACAAATAAGGCGGTTCCTTGGCATGGTCAATCAAGTAGGGAAGTACATCCCAAACCTGGCTGACATTACAAAGCCACTGAGAGATCTTCTGAGTAAGAACAATGCATGGCTGTGGACTGAGGCTCAGCAGAAAGCATTTGATGACGTAAAGAAGGGACTAGTCTCTGCGCCAACACTAGCCCTCTATGATCCAGCCAAAGAGACAAGGGTTTCATCGGATGCTTCCTCATTTGGTCTTGGCGAGTTCTCACGCAAGCCCAAGAGGATGGCGGTTGGAAACCTGTTGCATACATACCAAGGTCATTGACGCCAACAGAACAGAGGTACGCCCAAGTCGAGAAGGAAGCCCTAGCAGTGACCTGGGCATGCGAAAGGTTATCGAACTACCTCATCGGTAAGCCATTTCATATTGAAACTGATCATAAGCCATTAGTTCCTCTCCTGGGGTCAAAGAACTTAAATGAAATGCCACCAAGAATTCAGCGTCTTCGAATGAGGCTGCTCAGATTCCAGTATTCCATCTTCCATGTTCCAGGCAAGAGTTTGACGACAGCAGATACCCTCTCAAGAGCTCCGGTAAACCAGGAGCGGCAGTGGGGCTTACAAGAAGAAGAAATAGCCCTGTACGCGCACAGTGTTCTAAGTGATAGACGACTGGAAGAGATAAGGGAGCGCCAGGAGGAGGATGAAGTGTGCCTAGCTCGCAGTCTACTGCCAAATTGGCTGGCCAGAAAAAGATAGAGTTCCGGAGGCACTGAAAGGCTATTGGAGTGAGAGAGGAGAAATTACCTTAGTTCGTGGATTACTTCTTAAGGCTTCCAGAGTCATCATACCATCCTGCATGAGGATAGAGATTCTTGATCGTTTGCATGAAGGTCATCAGGGTATCACAAAATGTGGCAGCCGTGCCAAGATGTCTGTGTGGTGGCCAGGCCTTAGTAGGCAGATTGAGAATACGGTTCAGGGATGCCGCAAATGTGCAGAACATCGAACTTTCCGAGCGGAACCCCTTATTTCCTCAGGGGTTCCAGACAGAACATGGCAGATCATCGGAACGGATTTGCTTCAGCTAAAGGGCCGTACCTATTTGCTTGTCGTGGATTA
>NC_090884.1:40178360-40188360 GCF_036669925.1 Montipora capricornis
TGTGACGAAATGACGAAAATTTGGTACCCAGTACTTCCTGGTCAACCGCGCAGCAACGTTGGATTTTCCCGCTAAAAAAGCAGAGATGTGTCGGGGAAGGACAGCTTGAGCCCTGAGAAGAAAAGGTAATAAATGCACTGAAATCCTGTTGCTTATTTGGATAATTAATTAACGCAACGGTTATCAGAGTAGCTCGTTTGTCTCTTTAATCACAAACCACTTGCCTCACATTTTGATTTTATTCCTTTTTAAAGAACGTGTCTCGCCGGATCGGACAGCACAGATGAGGATGATGAAATGTGAGTATCTAAAATTTATGTTCGGGCGCCACTGTGCGAGGAGATGATCATGAGCTTGATGTATTAATGAAAGTGATTTATATTTTTGCATTTTGACGTTTTTTCTTCTTTAGAGTGTTTGTAAAAGCATGCACGAAACTCTCTTTCGACGACAGGTGAGCATATTATTTGCTTTGATTACGAGATTGTTCAGCATAAGGCGTTGACTATTGAAGACTATTCGTCACTATTCGCGACTATTCGCCACTATTCGCACTGTTCGTACTATTCGCTATTCGGGACTATTCGCTGTTCGCTATTCGCGACTATTCGCTATTCGCTATTCGGGTTTTCCAGACACCCCTTTCTACATGCAGTTAATCCAGGTAGGCTCCTCTCCCTCCCATATCTTCATCTCCGAGATCTGTCGCCTATCCTACCACCACCCTCTCCCCCCGCCCCCCATCCCTTTCCAATAGGCTTGAAATTAGCTGCGATTTTGGCTAGCAAGGACAAGGAATGTTCAACTTAGTAGAAAGAGCTCGCAAGCGCGAGTACATGATGTCCCAATCCATATAGCCACCACACAAGAATCGGCTCCCTTGCCCTGTCAGTGCAAACTCTGACCTGCCGTGCATAACACGGTAGTTGTTAAACGTTACCATGTCGCCAGGAATCATTTTATACTCGATCTGATTTGCTGGATTTCTCATCAGTTTTCCGAGGGTCACATACGCTTCATAAAGCTCCACTGCACGCTCTGGTGACACGTTCATGATGGAATCGCGGACATGATTGTTGTGAATGAAGCGGAAAAGTTGTCCATTTTCATCCAACCTATTATAAGGGAAAAGTAAGACTCAGACCACTTAGCAAGCCGATGCTACGTCGTACGGTGAAGGTAACGTACGCGAGTGGAGCTTCTGGGTAAACCATGATATCCTGACTACGATAAAATAAGATTCGCCTTCAAGTCGCAACTTACGATTGGCCAATTTATCAAGCAGTACCCTACACTACGACCCCAAGAGTTTTGTATCGAGCTACCCCGCTCAAATCGGTCACAACGAGATATAAGTTCTCAAGGCGATTGTCTATTCGCACTGTCACGCCATTGCGTGACATTTCCGAGACGACCTGGGTCCACAGCTATCCCATGATGCCACATGCTTTCACGTTTTATTCTTGTGGAAAATGTTTGCGCCTTTAGCATCGTGTTTACCTTCGTGGTCTGCGATGCATGACGTGTGTGTGACATGCGCGAAAAAATGCGCAGTAGCAATGAGCGCGAACGTCCTTAAATACTGATTACTCTTAGTCGGTAATTTTGTTGGATCAGGTTATTCTTCCAGAGGAGGAAAATAATATTCTCGATAACCTCACACTTAAGTCAATTTACGTCGTTCTCAGGACAAGATCGGGAAAAATTAACCAAAATGGAAAATGCACGTGCACGTTGTTCAGTAAGGTGACTGAACACAGTTTTAAGCACTTAAACTTTCATTTATGCAGTTTTTGCCTGGCAGCTCAAACTTGGTCACTGGTAAGTGCTACCATTCCCTACCTTATCAAATCTCATAATACACCTCTGTTACCCCCCAAAAATTTGCATAGGCAATGTTTTTGTCTATGATATGAAATCGAAAACAATGATTATGCAAAATCTTGGGGGGGGGGGGGGGGGTTAAACAAGATGTATTATGGGATTTAAGAAAGAAGAGAATGAAGGTTTCTATTTTTGACAGTCATTGTGCTCTGTAGGCTATTACCATGGTAACGCATCTACAATTGTAGCTTGAAAACAAGGCCTAAAGTATGCTTCTTCCTCATTAATGCAAAATTCACTTATTAGTTTTTTGCAGCGTGTGCTCACTTCAAATAATAGAAATAAAGTACGTTTAACAGCTGTTATCATAGAATTTCAACAGACGGATTTTTCATAATTCGTTGTTATACGTTTCTTAGTTTTCCCAACTTTTTGTGTGTTAAATTTCTGAGTCTTTTTTAAATAGACGACTAATTTGTAGCCGGAACTATTTTAATAGACCATATTCGTATTTGAACTAGCTTGCAATGGAGGCTGATGCGGGGGAATATATTAAAAAGTACTTGCATTTGAATAGATTCCCCCGCATTAGCCTCCATTGCAAGCTAGATCAAGTCCAATACTGAGAATAAGAATATGGTCTATTCCAAATGTCTGCAAAATCTAATAACAGGTTTGCGAAAAAATTGGTACAACAGCCAACAGCCGTTGTTCTCGATATTTTGAGCGCACGTACGGCACTTTTCTGGGTTTCTCTGAACGATCTCCACTTCTAAAACGTAATCAGAGTGAAATCATACCGCATTTCCAAGGCCATGGGCATACTCACCATATTTATTTTGTTTTTCAGAATCCGTACCGCCCTTCAATGAATACCGCTGGCCGCGGGAAAACTGTGTTTAGCCACCTTGAACCTATTGTCTTCTGGCGTTTCTTGTAGATGACGACGTCATCCTTGTTAAGAAGGCTCGAAACTTTTCATCTGGGGGCAGACGCGTAAGCCATACACGCAAATACTTAAAAGTGCTACAATGATCTGGCAAAATTTTGAGCTTTTTTCCAAACGTTGTTTACTGTGAGTGTAAGTTTTGGATTTCACGGTCCGACATTACTTGCGTTCCAAACTGACCGATTGAATCTTGTGTAAAGTGACATCATTTATTCACTAGCTTTAACTTTCAGCGTGTAAACGCAGCTATTTGTATATGCAAAAACACGAGTTTAAAATCTGAAAGCCCGAAATTCCCGTGCGGCATATTAATTCGGCCACGTACACATGCATTGCATTCGTAGACCATTGAGTCCTTTATGTCATTTTCTCCTGGATCCAGCTCTCTCAAGATTTTAAAGTTAGTAATGGCGGACCATTAAACAGGAAAATTCCAGTTAAAATAAACAGCTGTCTTTTTGAAATCAAGGCTTAAAACTTTGGTCACTTTGTGTTTAGTTAACATAGTTTTGAAATCCAAATAAAAATAGCCCATTTCTGAGTTAATCCATGCCTCAGTTTCAAAGCGAGTCCTGGTGGACAACCATTCAAATGGAAATGAGTTGCGTATTCTTATGTAAATCAAACTAATTTCCCTTTCAATTACGGGAAGTTGTGAACTCAGAAGTGACCAGCTCCCAACGTCAGTGGCTTCATAGCTCAGTTGGTTGGAGCATCGCACCATTAACGCGAGGTCGCGGGTTCAAATCCCGTTGAAGTCCTGAAAAATCTTCAGGCTTCTCGACGCAATAGAAATTTGCGCTCATCACTGCGAGACAACATGGTTTCATTTGATCCCTTTCAATAGTTGAGCACCAAGACTCACTTCGAAACCGAGACAAACAGCAACTTGAAAATGGCCTATTAATTTTTCGGTCATAGTAGCACTTTACGCTGCTCCCGTCAGCTCAAAAATCGAAGTGGGCGATCGGAAATGCAAATTTGATCTAAAAAATCGCGACAACCGGAAATAAATATTGTTGAAAATGTTGAGTGATATGCTGGGTGACCTACCCTGATTTTCGCAGAGAAGTAAGATTCGTATCTTCCTATAGCTAACTTTAAGAAATATTATCTAGTGGATTTGTTTTCATCTTCCAATGAGGAAAGAACTGTTTCAAAATTTGAAAAAAGTATTTCCAAAACTTGAATCTTAGAGGGTCTTTTAGCAGAACTGATCGGTTGCTGTGGCTGGCTACTGTTCGGCACTCACAGACACCCTTAAAAACTGCCTGGCAGTAGTGTTAGTCAAGTATCAAAACGTTTCCCTACTGAAAGAATCGACAGTGTTGTAGTTCTGTGGAAAACCCTTTCGAGCCTCCTTGAACTCACCATTAAACTTGTCCAACAGGAATTTCCTTCGGTGAAAAGGTAGGAACTGGTGTTTTAGTTACCACACCTTGCCCTATCAATGTCAATTTTTGGTTAGAGTACAAATTAAGTACCTCTCTCAAAACAGTTAATGAAAATTGTGTTGACTTACTCTATCGTTAGGCGAGCAAATTTCATATCAAAATCTCCAAACGCATCCTTTCCGACATCGAAGAAATGAAGTCGAGTAGATGATAAGATATCAAATTTCTTGGCATCCACACCTTTCAAAAGCTTGGTTACATGAAAGCCATCAACAAACTGGTTGGCGCCTCCAGAACCAGTCGCCTGCTCAATGCAGTGAAGTAACTGAACCTTTGAAAAGAGACACAGAAGATATTGTTAAATCTAGTTTCTTGACACTCCACGTTAATAATCTAAAAGTAGGAATTCAAATAAAGCAGAACAATGATTAAGAACTCCAACTGGCAGGAGGCAACTAGTTGGCTGTTTACAAAACGTGGAAAAATTACATTCGGGATCAGAGGTTCGGGATTCGGGACCAACGAGGACAAATCCGGCCAGTGATCAGAGCAAGATTCGAGCTCGACGCAAAAAATTGCAAAACCAACATCCTTGGCACTGGATCCCGACTTCCTCCCACATTCTACCCTAGTATATGTACACGTGCTATCACTTACTCCAGGAGGGTATTCGTAGAAAGGCAAGTCACCGTGCAGAGGAAGGCGATCTCAAGTGTAAGCCAAGTTACTGGGTCCGTACTTCGCTTTTACTTCGAAACTATGACTAAAAAGGAAACGAGCAAAAAATAACTCACTCTATCGGTAGTTCAAGGAGCTCCTAGAAATAGGCGCGAACTGAGCGCTTTGTTTAGATAATGAAGAGGTTAAGCACGCGCGTTTTTGAGACGCGGACGGCAACCGGTAGTAAGCTGTTTTCTCTTTTAACTGGTCTTCACACAACACATTTATATTGCTCAGTATTTCTTCTCCATTAGAGATGATAAGTACAAAAATCTGGGAGACACCACTGTCCTTGCACACGAAATGTTCTCTTTCGGTTGCGTTCCCCGTCTCAAAAACGCTCGTTCTTAAGTTCCCTATTGTAATTTGTAATACTGGTAAATTACCAGAAATTGCTATTTTGTCGGCACATATCAGACGCCTGGTGAGCCGTGATAGGTGCGCAGTGGTTTCTGGGATTTAAGTTTGTAGTTTGCAAGAGCTAGTAGACTAATTCATTCTACGGTAAGTCTTCACCGCGTACACAAGTCCAGTTTCGTTTATTATTACAATGTATGTCGCGCTGAAAAAAAAAATTTGCAGTCGCTCGATTCATTCGAGCATGCCATTTAACCAGCCGAGACGAACACGGTTGGGCCAACCTAGCCCGCTACCTACAACAGCATTTTTGAAATATCTTGATTGCAATCTGAATCAGTTTTAATTTAAACGTTGATCGTTGGCGGCTATAATCTCTTCGGCCTGGGATCCGTCCGGCGCAGATCTACAAAAGTGCGAATTTTTGAGATAACTGTTGTGTTAGCGTGAACTTTGGACTGTGTAGGGCGTGCGCAATAGGAACTGTTTAGAGAAGGAATAAAACATGTCAGTTGTTGATTGACTTAGTTTCGTCCTGTGTCTTAAAATTGCATAACGCTTCAATAACGATGGATTTATTTACGACAAGAGATTATAAAGGTAAGCCTTCATAATCTCTTGTTTACGATCAAACTGAAACAGGAAACACGAATTTGCATTCCCCGAAGGCGTAATAATCCTACTCATTTAGCAACACAGCCCATCACCTCAATAGAAAGTTCTATAAGTTCATGAAGAAAATGCGCCACTGTTTGAAATACGGGCGCATTTTCTTTATGAACTTATTACGTTTACGGGGAATGGAAATTCGTGTTTCCTGTTGTTACGAGTCATTGCGCTTCGCAGTTTCCTCTATTTTGGAAGACATTCCGTCACTTTAATTACCTCTTTCTTTCACTTGTGAACATAAAGAAAAGTACCTTCACAAACTGGAATAATGCGCTCCATCACGTAATCCTTACAACCGAACTAAACGCCATTTTGCGTGTAAATTATTGTTCATTACTCCTATCGAACTTGCTCGAACTCCATGAGCTCTTGGAGTGGTCAGCCGTGTCATGTCCCCCCCCAAGCTAGGATTGGTCCAACAGTCATGTGCCCCTTTTGAAAAACATTTCCATGCATGAAATAAATTTTTTCATTATTATTTCTGATGTGAAAGAAACTTACCCATAGTGAGTAGGCTTAGCATGTCCAACTCGTTGACATAATTTATCAAGTTGTCCGACCTCGAGCGGCGTATTGCACACCAAAGCGATACCAAAACGGTGCATGGAATTGAGCCAGTTAAACAGAGCTCGGTCATCTTCCATAACCTCTCCGAAATCGTTCCTTGGAATATTACCCTGTAGCTTTTTGGCATCCCAGAATTCGACACCTTTTCTGTTGAGATCTTTGTTCGAGTCGACATTCTCGGTAAGTTTTCTTGAATAGAGCCATTCCGAGTTGAATGCGCTAACATGGCCGTCAGGCCAAATTATGATCAACTCCTGTCCGTTTTGCGTTACTTCGAGTTTCTCTGGTAAAATCTTTAAATCTAGATCGTCCACAGTGTCAAACCTGCGCTGATTGCTTGATCCGTGGAAGCACTCGAGGCATCTGCAGTCGTCACGTAGGAATAAAAACGGATAGCGGTTTACCGAGTTGTTGTTCCATGTAACATGAAGCATCCTTTCTTTATCGTTCCCTTCAATCGCTTGTACAAGACATTTAGAAGCTTCTGTAGACTCCACTGCAGCTCTTTTCGCGAATCGACTCAGTTGTTGAGTACGCACGATGACTCGACTGTTAAACAGTTGCCGCAAGAAAAATGACATGACTGCTTTTATCACATTGACCAAGGCTGTGCTCAAAGGTCGCCCGGTCCCCTGATGCGACTAACATTTGGCTTCGGGCGAGTGAAGAAAGTTATCCGGTCGCGCGACCGGGCACTCATACTTATTGTATTTCTAGCTAAAAAAATTAATATGCTGGTGGCTATAGTTTACGAAACCTCTCAGAAAATGTTTTTTCTTCGTACGAAACAATCGGTTCAAAGGCCGTTCCACCAACCTCGTTCCAAGGGTGTTCTCTGCTTTCAATATGGGGGCGGGTCTTTGTTATGATATCTAGATCTGTACAGCACTGATGCGTCTCTCCGAACACTGTGAGTAGTTGTATGCGATCATTCAGACCAGATTTGACAGGTAGTCATCAAATGACGTCATCAATCAAAAGACAAAAGAAGGGGGCGTGCATAAATTAGGGGCAAGTTGGGGCATGACGCAATGACGGTTGTAACCCTAACATGTGAAACAACACGTTAGCAACGCAGCTATAACCCTAACACGTGAAACAAAAACACGCGCGTAACCCTAAAATAATGTTTCGTAAGCATGACGCAATGTCGGTTGTAACCCTAACGTCGCATAATTTAGGGTTAGGTTAATGAGATGCCGGTCATGTTCCAATACGGGGATATTTTCGTCGATGAGAATGACAAAGAAAGAAAGGCACCCACAAACGCTTTGTTCTTTTTTAAACTAAATTTGCATAGATGCGATCGAAGCGTGAAGAAGGAAGAATATAGAAGAAAAAAAGTTGTTTTGTGTGGAAAAGAGGAGCATTCTCAACTCTTTTACGCTTTTTAAACAAACGTGAACTCCGTTGTTACAACCTTTTTTTAAGGAAAGTTTTTTCTCAACCTCGCACTTGAATGAAACACGGGTAAAATGCAATTTTTTTTATGTAAGAATACACAAAGACATCCTTCAGTGCACAGACACAAAGAAAGCCTACTCAACAGATTTGAATAAAACCTTTTCTGAAAACGCTTGAAAAAAACCTTTGGATTTTGAGACGCGTTTTATACTGTGGTATGGTGAAGCGGGGGTTGGTTTCATATCGTATTCAAAATACTTTTCACAACATTTGACGCAGTGAGCAAACAACAATATACATTTCAAACGCTTTATTAAAAGATACTCTAGATATGAATGATTGTTCTTCGACTATCTGACTATCGTAACTTTAAAACGTTGCGTTGCGCTTAAGCAAATACTGTGATTCTGATAATGCAGCTCTGTTCAGACATACAGAATGTGAAACATTCGAGACCGGACTAGCTCGAACGAATTTAATTCAGAAGGCTATCGTTAAGTCAATAAAAACACACCAGCAAACATTTCAAACGTTTTACTGAATTAACAGAGAACGCTTATCACAATGTGATATTTGGAAGAGATAGTTCTCTTTAAACAAACCTTAATCCGAAAAAAGTTGTTTTGAAAACGCACTCTATGTACAACAAAGATTATAGTTGTTAAGTCAATAAATACACACCAACAAACATTTCAAGCGTTTTACTGAATTAACAGAGAACGCTTATCACAATGTGATATTTGTGAGAGTAGTTCTCTTTGTAATTCACTTGCATTCGCTGCATCATGATTGTTCTATTATGCATGCACTGTTTCAACGCTTTTTGAGCGAAAATAAATCACACGCGCAAATGAGAGAAGAAAAAAAATGTTGTAATTCACTTGCATTCGCTGCATCATTAGTGTTCTATTATGCATGCACTATTTCAACGCGTTTAGAGCAACAATAAATAACACACGCGTAAATGAGAGATGAAAAAAATGTAATTCACTGGAGTACACTGCATCATTATTGTTCAGTAAGGTTCCCACTTTGTATTACTCCTTAATCGGGCAACCATAGGTGTTCTCGCCCTGTAGGACCTTTTAATAACCCTCTTCTCCGTGGAATCTGGGGGCGTTTCAAAGATCCAGGGATCTGTGTCCTTTTCGATAGGAGAAGGTGGTGTTTCTATCCTGACAGGAATTTTGGATGGACCAACGGGTGTGGTTGGAAGTTTCCTGTGTGCTGTCTTTTTGGGTTGTACCTGGGATATCGTTGGAGAATGGTTTGGAGTGGGCGCATTTGGAGTTGTTGTCGCTGTCCCTGCAGGTTTCGTCTTCGTTTCGCTTCATTTGTTTTGACAAACCTTGGCACCGTTGTAATAGTTGATCCAATAAGGCCACTTTTTGATCCTCGGGCAAAGTAGAATGCGTGATATGTTTCATACAATACAATACAATACAATACATACTTAATTGACCGCTCCCCATAGGGGCTTTTCAGGGCCAATGAAATATCAACGAAACAACAGAACACAACAACAACAACTGTTAAGAATCCCAACTGACCGGAGGCGAACCAGTTGGTTTTTTACAAGTGCAGCTGGGAAGTTGAACTAGGGACTACCAGGATCAAATTCGACGAGTGGTTAGAGCGGGTCTTGAACCCGGGATCTCCGGATCTCAAGGCAAGCGCCCTAACCACTGGGCCACACTGCCTCCTCTTTCATGTCTTGATCCAAGCGCGTCAAGGTCGTGAGTTGCGGAGGTGAGGTTAAGCGATGTTCTGTCTCAAGGCTTTGCAATAAATGCTCTGGAACCAACATCATCTTTTGTACGTGTTTCATTTTAGCACTTTACCCAATAAATCCAAAGCGAACGGTGCAATCAAAGAGGCGAGAGCTGGCAGGAATCCTCCTTGCTGATTGAGAACTTCTTTTTTCTTCTTCAGACTAGGTGTCTTGTGAGTCAAATATAGGAGTTTCGACTCGTGTGGTTTCAAGCGTTTAAATGATGAACTTGGAACCATAATGTTCCCTTTAAGTAGATTAAGAGCGACTTCACTGATGGCTTCTATTTGTCCCTTACTAGCGTGAGATATCATCTCTTTCCGTTGTTTCCCTCTGCTTGTAAAA
>NC_090884.1:40195860-40198360 GCF_036669925.1 Montipora capricornis
TCTTGATGTAAGCATTGTATGCTTGAGTGTCTGACTGTTCTGTTACCAGCGTTTCGTTGATCTTGATGGTAAACTGTTTGATGATGGAATGAAGGGCGTTGTTGACCAGAGTGTACTTCTTACCATCCCCTGTGGGCGATCCATCTTGTTTGGTAATCTTTACTACCAATCGCAGCTCTGTCTTGTTAATGTCAATGTAGTCAGCTAACGGTTTGCTGACAAACTCGATGGGGTTAGTTCCCGTTTGAACCGGTTCATAATCGATCCATTTGCTGCTAACAATGGACACATCTGTCACAGGTACATCAAACAATTGTAAACTTGAATTCACACCAGGGGCTGAGAGAGGGTGTGCTGATGCCATCTTTAATCAAAAATAGTCTTGAACGTTGAACGAGGTGTTCTCCTTTTCTTGGTCTGTCCTTCACTGCGCCGCTTTGACGTATCCGCGCGCTTATATACTCTTTTTCCTCGACCTTGCTGTGTAATGTCATCAATGACCCCTGTGAGTAAATTTTTTCCAGCAGCTTTCGCTCTTGTCTTGGCAGCTTTCTTTAAAGGTTGACCATTGATCACGTCTTGGACAAGTTGCATTCCCGTTTCCAATCCAGTATCGAGCATTCGTTTTCCCACTTTTTTTGCTGTTGTTTTGAGAAAGGGAGTTGCTAAACGGAACAAGGACCGAAACATTCCATCTAAGCCGTTACCCCCTTGACCATAAGGGTGTGTTCCTCCGTAGATACTAATGTCTCCTCCTTTACCGTGCTGCCTATAGGGTACAACATGTCGTCCATATGGGTAATATCGGTGGTTCATAGGTAGTAACATGTTGTTATAGAATATCACGACGCCGAAAATGCAGGGTCACGAGTACGGCTCCAGAAGCAAATGGTATCAATTGACCTGTGTCTCCCCTTATATTGATCGCCACGGATGAAAACAGTTGTACGGAGTCTATGGTAGGAGGGCACCTTGACCTCTTCTGTGATCATGTTCCCCGGCTGACCACGAGGAACAAGCATCCGAAGTAAGTTCGCTTGATCATCTCCCACTACTTGAGACTCGATTAAATCGGAATACACGTAGATGGTTTGAAAAGCGTCCCTCGAGAGCAATCCCCATACCAATTGTTCTTTTCTGACAAGTGTTGTTGTTGTCCTCGCAAGAAGGACGCTGTGATCATCATTCGGTTGGACAAGGCCTCCAATTTGGTACAGCTGAGGAATATTATACTGATGGTTTAAGTACCCCACGGCGCGTGCTAATGTCTTTGGTAGAATCACATAACAACTGGCTGGTAACTTCAACTCAAAGTAATCTTGTACTTTCTCGTAAATGTAAAAACACTCGTTTCCTTCCAGATTCGTAAAGGTCTTGTCACTCTTCAATAAAATGTCTCTCAATCGATTGTGTAGTCCCTTCGTCATACCGTGAATGACATCTTTGACCGTACGGTAAATGCCACTTGGTACAGGGATGTTCAATTTCCAAGGTTCAAGGCCAGTCTTACAAAGCAAAGTGTAGGACAACTGATTCTCACCTACGTTTTGCCAGGTGTAAGGGTAAATGATGCGTGTCATGGACACCTCCCAGTCTTCACTTAGGTGTAGTTGACTTGGTAACTGCATCTTAAAATCGGCCGCCTTGTTTTCTGGATACTGAGTCAGACTTGCATCACTGGTCAGCACCATGTAAAAACTGTTGGTCATGTTGATCGACGGCGGAAATGTAACACGCCGCTGACGATACCGTCTAAAAATGCTCGCGTTTGACCGTATCTACTCGTTAAATATGTTTCAATGGTCTGAAATATCTTTGTCCGCAAGGGTAGGTACACAATATGTTCTCTTTCTTCAAGGAGTGTTTCTCGAAAACTGCCCAGGGGTACCATCTCATGTAGGAGAGATAAGCGCTTGTCACCCACCTGCCACGGTTCCACGAGATTGGTTTGAACTTGAACCAGTCTCTGCTTACACGAGCAAAGCGACAGCGAAGGAGGAAAGATGTAAATACCAGGATATGTGATGGATGTGCCAGCTGGTAAGATGAACCAATCATGACCATATTTTCTTTCTAAGGTGAGTGCAGCATTCAAACGAACGCTGGGTGTAAGAGTGTTGTTTTCGGTTATCCATCCCAACGCGCGAGCTGTAGACAATGTGATCAGAAGTCCTTCAGTTTGCGAGTTTAACGTTACATTCCATTCGTCGTCCACTGTGATTTCAATCTTAGATGGTGGGTCAGCGATGTTCAGGCATTGTAACATTCCTTCTGTCACATCTAAGGCTGTATAATACTTGCCCTCGGGTAATACAAACGGTGTGGAGTCACCTTGACGATCCAGCGTGATGTGAGAATGTTTGCAGTCATTTGTAATGTCAAACATTGAGAGCGGATACACGATATGATGCAATCCTACTTCCCAATCTTCTTCATCTTTCAGATGGATTTGTCGAGGTAGCGCTACGCGAAAGGAGGACTTGGAATTGTTTAGAAATAA